>NC_081425.1:27394029-27700279 GCF_949786415.1 Peromyscus eremicus
ACTAGTATGTTTTCACATTCTAACTTGCACTGCATTGTACAAGCTGTTTTTTTTTCAATTGGATTGATGGCTATTTGATTTTATTTTCTATCAGGAGCTACAACCATAGAGAAGTATGACCTCAGAACGAATCTCTGGATCCAGGCAGGAATGATGAATGGCAGGAGGCTTCAGTTCGGTGTGGCTGTTATTGATGAGAAGCTCTTTGTAATTGGAGGTCGAGATGGGTTAAAGACATTGAACACTGTTGAATGTTACAATCCCAAAACCAAGACATGGACCGTTTTACCACCAATGTCAACACATCGACATGGTCTAGGTAAGGCCTATAATTATTGATATAATTTTTAGAAATTTTTTTTGAAAATACAAATGTACTAAAAATCAATGAAATGTAAATGCTATAAATTCTTATTTTATATAAAATATTTACTTGAAGGCAATACTTTAAGCTTTTCCACTTTTTCTAGATAGGCAGCCATGCATTCAGCTGTAGAAAAAGGAGGCTGAAAAAACAAAGGAGAGCAAAGCTGTCATAACGTTTTCAAGAACTCATATTTGTACATTTGGTGTGGAAAAGATGAAATCAGATATAGTACTAAAGACAAATAAAGCACTGGATAGACAGTCCTAAAATTCAGAGGAAGAAGTATTTACTGTGAAGTAAACACACTGAAGGTAGCTTCTCGCACAGTGCTGGAGAGGTAAATTTAACTGTTTGGGGTTAATTTACTCCACTGAAAAAAATAATAGAGAAGAATGACATGTGGAAAGGTATTGGTGAAATTATTAAGGCCACTCCACGTAGTAAAAAGGGAGGTTTATTTTGTGGGGTAACTTACAAGTGAAGGGATAGGTAGGTTTCAGGGTCTGAGAAAGGTGTGGGGCAGTCTAGTGGTGTTTTCTGGAGAACTCTGCTAGGCCTACCTCCAGCATCCAGGGTCCAGGAACCAAGAGAGCCAGCACATCCGGATCTCAGGTCTTCAGGGCCCTCCTTTGGCCCTGCCTTGTAGGCGTGACAGTCACCGAAGCCTCAATGGGGTTGGAACTTCCAGATCAAAGCTGGAATGGCTACCCACTACAGAAAGGTGTGAGCCACTGTGAGAGGTCTCCTCTGCTCCGCTTCCAAGGAGCATCATGTTGAGTAAGGAATCAGGCTTGGAATCAAGACTATGTAACCGAGCCTCTTGTATTTACACTTTATATTTGAGTGTTACAGAAGAAACAATTTAACATGATTTCATTTTGAGTGGTAATATCAATTATGAAACAATACTCTTCATTATTCAGTTCTATACATTTTGTATGAGGAATTGAATAAGGGCCCTTTTTGAATCTATATTCCATGTGGTGAGAGTTGTAGGTAAAATTGCCAAGCACTTCTTTCAAAGAATTGATACATTTCAGGTAAGTGACTTCACATGTCTTTTGTATTTAGGATACACATCATAAAGTATATCATAGTTTAATTATAAATCCATATATTTAGACATCCACAAGAAAATAGTCCTATAATAATATTAAAAGTGAATAAAAAAGTCTTTCTTCACCAATATGTCTAGTACACACACACACACACACACACACACACACACACACATGCAGACACACACACACACATACACATGTTCTGCTATCAATCTAAGTTGATAGCATCAGAGTTGAAAAGAATGGCAAATACTACCTTTCAACAGACCAATTTAAAAAGTCATTAAAAGCACATTGTAAATGTTTATGTGGAAATGGAATTGTAAGGAGAATTATCTGAGGCATATGGAATATAATGTTTCCCACAGGCTTTAGAAACCCAATAGCGCCAGAGTGGTGGTGGTGCATGACTTTAATCCCAGCACTCGGGAGGCAGAGCCAGGCGGATCTCTGTGAGTTTGAGGCCAGCCTGGGCTACCAAGTGAGTTCCAGGAAAGGCTCAAAGCTACATAGAGAAACCCTGTCTCAAAAAACGAAACAAACAAGCAAACAAACAAAAAAAAGAAACCTGATAGCAACTCAAATAATCCTCCTTTTTCATGTCTAATCCTCTTCTGGTTTGTGCATTCTCTACCTCTTTGATTACCAAATTAATATGTCACCTTCTTGTCTCATGATTTTGACTATCTCTGTTCTTTGCTTCCTATTGCCTACTTCTTCTTATCATATGTTTTTTTTTTTTTTTCTGTTCGCTTGTTTTTTGAGGAAATACTCTCCTACAGAACTTCTAAAGTGCAGAACTGTCTATAATAATAAAATCACAACAAAGAATCACATAGAAATCACATTTCTGAGCCCAGTCTCATTTGAAATTCCCTTGTCAATGGTCAGGAGAGCCCTATATATAGAAAATGACCTTTGGATTACACATTCACCCAAGGTCCAGTCAGATGAAACAAGGTTGCTAGGGAGACAAAGTGCATACAGTTTTCTCTGATATGGCAGTATCCCACCATGAACAACTGAATGAAAGAAAGCTCAGTATAATTGTCATACCCAACTACAATAAGCATCCAGAGCCATATACTTGTCCTCTCTCTAGTTGTGTTGTCTTAATATCGATATTGCTTATTTAGTCACTCATATGTTTTAAGTTTTATTTTTTCTCTCAGTTTATTTATTGATTAATATCCAATTTTTAATTGTTCTCAATTTATATATGGCACAATATTTACAACATGTATTAATATCCTAATCCCAATTAATTTGGGTTTATAAAGTTATGCTAAAATTGCTACTTAGCAATTCATTTTATTGCCCCCCTTCTTCTTATCAGTGTTAATACTCCGTTATCCCTGTGAAATTGCTATCTGTCTTTAAAATTTGTACCTCCTTATTTCTTTTTAATTTATGGTAAATGATTTCTTTCCTCTCCTTCTGCATTCTCCAAGCCATCCTTCAATCTTCTTTACTTTCCTTCATTCTTTCCTGTTACTCTTCCTCCTCTTTTCCTATTGTTTTCCTACTCTTTCTTCTGTTCATTCTCCCACTTCTTATCTTCAATTTCTTTTGTCTTCTTAATCTTCAAATTCTTTTTAACAGTTTTGGTCAATTAAGTATATGGCTCTGTTTCTGTGTATTCATATGGATAATATGAATATCAAATACTCTAAATGCATAAAGAAGGATCAAATCCCTAGGGTTTCTTTGCACCTTTATTTAGTAATTCACATGAATGAAAGACTGTCTCCGGAATAGGAAGCTCTGATATTGGCAGCTTTATTCACAGAATCACCTGCTATTGTCTGTCCTTCAAATACAGACATCAGAGCCAAAACTTTATTTACTCCTCCTCATACAAAAATCTCTTGAGACTGTCTTCCTTGTGGCAAATTGTCTAACTTCAGAGCTGGTGCTTAAGAACAGAAAACAATACTTGGGATGAGTGTGTATTGCTTTCTTTTAGTAATAGCTCACTGAAACTAGTCTTGACATAACCCCAATGGTCAGAGACTACTTCTGGCAAGTTCTGAACTCATATTGATGTTTCATTGATTAAAGCATAAAGATGAGATGACTTATCATATGAGAATAATGAAGCATAAACAGTAATAAAACAAAACAAAACATTGCATAAATCATTTTTCCTTTTGGAACATCAGACAGGTCTATTGCCTAAATTTTCATCTCACTCAGGAAATAACAATTTCTTCATTTTATTTATTCATTATTTTTTACTTTATTCTTCGATACTTCTACAAATACATAATGATTCTACCAAAATCTGCTTCCCAGGAAATCTCCCTCATACATTAATGTCTTCTTTTGCATATGGCTCACAGCTTCTAACTAGGATTGTGTACATGAGCAAGTGTGAATATAGACAGCTTTTAGTGGGTATACCACTGAAGAAAATGACACATCCTTTTGTAACCATAGCTAATAATCCCTTAAGTAGTTTCTGAAGCCCCTCCCTGCTGTGGGATGGTCTGTATGTCAAATGTGTTGCTGATTGGTCAATAAATAAATCACTGATTGGCCAGTGGCCAGGCAGGAAGTATAGGCAGGACTAACAGAGAGGAGAATTGAGAGAACAGGAAGCTGGGTGAGGGAGACACTGCCAGCCTCGACCATGACAAGCCGCATATGAAGATGCCAGTAAGCCACGAGCCATGTGGCAAGGTATAGATTAATAGAAATGGATTAATTTAAGCTGTAAGAACAGTTAACAAGAAGCCTGCCACGGCCATACAGTTTGTAACCAATATAAGTCTCTGTGTTTATTTGGTTGGGTCTGAATGGCTGTGGGACTGGCAGGTGAGAGAGATTTGCCCTGACCATGGGCCAGGCAGGAAAACTCTAGCTACACCTCCCCCATCCCTGATGAAATGTTAGTGGGCCAATATTGTGCTTATCTTGTTCCAATAACCATAGCTGTAGTGAGATTATAAGTTCAGATGTCAGGACAAGTCCAGAAGATAGCCTTTGTGGCAGGTGTCCCTGTCCTTTGCCCTCTTTCTACTATGTGTACTCCACGGTTCTCTGAGCCTTAGAGAGGCCAACATACAACAAAGACCTGGAACCCTAACTCATCCTTACCCACTTCATTATTCCCTACTTGTGTTACACAGCATAATTTCCATGATCAAAATTGCTAAAATTGGGTTATAAAATACATTTGAATGATAAACTTGAAGTGAAATTCATAAAATTAAAAACAAAAGTCAAAGAAATTTTGACCTAACAAGCATTTTTATCTTGGTTTCCTAATATATATTTGAATATGTTAATACATATATTTATAGTTTATGAGCTCACAAGAATAGTTTCATTGTTAGAGACAACAAAGTACTTTTAACATTTCATAGCTTTCAATAAATTAAGGAAGTACCTTCTGCTAGATAAACTAGCCTGTGAAAATTATATGAATATAACTTTGTGGTGTCAGAGGGGCCATTTGTCTGCCCGGGGAATATAACTAATTAAGTCAATGTGTTTTCAATTAGCTACAAGTTTTTACTATAATATGAATGTCTATAAAACATATAGTTATGAAAATTATATCTTTTGCATATTTTGTATTACATAAAACTTTATAAGAAAATACTTCATAGTTTATATAAAGTTTTTTTGAGGAAAATCTTTGAGTAATATATTGACTGGTTAATAAGGATTTCCTACATATCAGTAGACTATACATGAGATACATGGAGAGGTTGTTTTATTCTTGTGTGATTTGATTTTATATGCAACACAATAAACAGATTATTAGAGTAGAATTGCTTATATTAAAAATCACTTATTTTTAATTTAGAATTAGGAAATGCTCATTTTAAGCAATATATTTCAGCCAGTATTTAAGTCTCATTAATTTGTCACTGATTTCTCTTGACAGACATTAGTTTAATAGTTTTTATAGTTCTCCCGAGTGCTGAGATTAAAGATGTGTGCCACTACCGCCCGGCTCATCTACCATTCTTAACTATGAATATTATACTGTCCAAAGTCTCAAAGGAGATTGAGGAAAACTGAAATAAGCATTCACTATGGTGGTTAATGTCTTTAATCTGAATTTTCACATTTATTTTTCATTATTGTCTTTTTTGAATTTTTTAAAATGTGTTGTTTTCTTAATGTGTTCTCTTTGCTTGCTTGCTTCAGCCGTTTATTTTTTATCTTTGCTCAATATTATTACTTGTTCTGTTAACCTATAAAAATACTTTCAAAACAAAGCTGATTTACAAATTGATCAGTTTCCAAAATGCATGTCATGGAAGACCTGGGATGTCAATATAATTATTTCTGATGCAAGAATCATATTCTATTTTTTATAGAGCAAGTAGTTGCTAATTACTAAGTACACAGTAGTTTACCTTATAAACATATATGGTTATTTCTTTACTTTAAATAACCAATCAAAATTCTACTAACTTACCAGTATAGAATGAAAGCCCACCAGCGAGCTCCCAAATGATCCCACACAAAGTTTTGTTCTTAATTATAAATGCCCGGCCTTAGCTTGGCTTATTTCTTGTCAGCTTTTTTTAACTTTAAATGAACCCATCTGTCTTTTGCCTCTTAGATTTTACCTTTCTCTATTTTTGTATACCTTTCCTTATTACTCTGTTGCTGGTTGTGTAGCTGAGTGGCTGGTCCCTGAAGTCCACATCTTTCTCTCGCTTCTAGATCTCTCCTCTTCCATATTTCTCCTTCTATTATTTTTCTGCCTGCAAGCTCTGCCTATCCTTTCTCCTTCCTCACTACTGGCCATTCAGCACTTTAGTAGACCTTAAGGTGTTTTAGACAGGCACGGTAACACAGCTTCACAGAGTTAAACAAATACAACATAAACAAAAGTAATATACTTTAAAATATTTCCCAAAAAGAAGGTTTGCAAATAATCATGATACATAAACACATCGAAATGTAGATAGATGGATAGGTATAAATACCTGTATAAATAGGTATACAGATATGTAGGTAGTATCCCCTGATATCATTGTCTGTCTGTAATCTCCCAAACTACCTTGAGAATAAATAGGGAAAATGAAACTGATTAAATTCCTTTTAAGTCATTAAAAGAAGCATGCATAAAATTGTGGAAATTTATGAAACAAAAGTTAATAATCAGAAAGGTTGATCTCTCACTCCTGTCCAAGAAATCAACATAGAAAAATAACATAATTGGAGGTATTTTTATTGTAAGAGAAATGTATGACTTTTAAAATGAGTAGTCCAGAAAACAACCTAAAAAGTGAGATAAAGGTAGAGCAAGCTCCCTCAATTTGTTTCAAGTTTAATAACATTGAGGTTATAACATGTTCCATGACATTTGTGGTTTTGGGAAGGAGCAACTAAAGCTAATCTGAACATGACCTTGTAAAAACCTCAGTGAAGTAAGAAAAATAAAATGTTCAAGGGAAATACAAACTGGGAATTTACTGTTTTATATCAAGTCTAGCTGTCAGGAAGTATTGAATGCCTGTTTAAATTTTGGCAGGCAAAGGTTTTAACTTTGCTCATGATGAACCAAGCCAATTCTCAGGAGTGGAACAAGAAAAGACATCCTAAACCTAGGCTATCTCAATTTAATGAAAGATGAATATGAACTTTATAATCCTCCTTCAAACATAAAAAAGAGGGAGGGGAGGGATGAGGAGAAAGAATGAGAATGTAGTTTCTCATGAGAAAGACTTCAGAATATTTTAGTGATTCCACTAGTAAGATCCGAAGATCTTCCAACTGTCATCTGCTATGCAGTCATAAGATTGTTGACCAAGCTGTCAGTAGAAGAAAAACCACTAGCATATGACTCCCTCCCACTTACAAGGCTTTGATAGCCCAAGTTTGTCTCTGAATTGTATTTGTTGCTTGAATGAATTCTGATACTATATCTGAACTATTGTACTAAGCTAGAGTTAACTTACTAAAAGAATCTGAGGATGGTTATTTAAAACAGAGGTGGGAATAAGGTGAAATAGATTTTACTTATATCTGGAAGTGTTCCTGTGTTAGGGAAACAAAACTAATCAGCTAAATAAACTCTTGGAGAAAATAAATGTTAAAGTAATAAGCATTGAAAATTCTGTTGAGAATATAATTTTCTTGAATACTTATGTGTATATATTTCAGAAGAAATAGGACTTAAACTAATGTTTATTGTCAGTACTTTCTATAGCTTTTAAACAACACAGAATAGCGCTAGTAATGAATGCACTGAGGATTTATCAGTCAAAAAATAAACCTGTTTGTGTCTACTACAGCTCACTGGTATAGAAAAATCTCATTCTAATCTGTCAGTTTTCATTTTCTTAAAAAGAGCACCTGGTTCAGAGTAGACACTGTTTCTGTAATTACTTGCATGTATGGTTGTTCTTTCTGTGTCTCTTTTACTTAAAGAATAGCATTGCTTACTAGACCAGATCAACCTATTTCTTTATAAAGGTTTCCCACAGAAGATTTGCAAGACTTTACAAGGAATAGATTTTAATGTAGTACATTCAATATCATGTATCAAAGGTTAAACACATATAATATAAAATGGGGAAAAGTAGTTTAAGTATACAGCTAAAAGAAATGACTCTTTGATAACATATGCCTTTTTGTTCTGTTCAGACCACATGATCACGTCCTACAGATGAGTATTCACACAGACCCACTATTTTGCTCCCTATCCTTGTCTCACTCATTAAAAACAGAATGTTATAAAAGTAATATTTTAGAAACTATAGCTCTATGATCTTTATCTATGGCTTAAACAAAATAGTATTTTCTTATTACTCATATAGAAGAGATTAAAACAGGTATGTAAGTTCAAAGTCTATTTTGGAGTCACTATTTATTTTTGCTCATTTACTAGATACTTGTGAAAATATAATTTATAACTTATTAATAACTCTACAATAAGATAAATAAAACTAAATGTAAAGTATCCAAGAATACTATAATTTTTCCATACACTGATTAACTATAAACTAGAAATGAAAAACCTTAGATATTTAGTATTCTGTAACTACAATGTCGTGCTTCCTGTTGAATACCTAGCTTGGATTTTTCCTGATGTTTTCATTTATTTGTGTTCTTGTTCAAGGAAGCCTTTATGGAAGAGTTTTTAATTATTTACTCTTACCATAAAATTATCTAATAAAAATGTCGAAATACTAATCAGATGTGTCCTCTAGTGCAATAGTGACAAGAATATTATAGGAATAATCAATGACTTTTTGATTAGATTTAAGGTAATACATAGGAGGAAATTATTCCTACCACTTTAAAACCACATTCATATTTTGTGGTTGTTTGTTGGTTTGTTTTTTCTTCCCCTAGGGTTTAACTAGGTTGTACATGTTATGTGATCATAGCTTTGAAACCTTCTGATATAGCCTTGTGGGCACATCAGTGAGTAAAGCACCTGAATATAATGTCTTCTCCCACCTCAGAGCCCCTACACCAGCTAGCTGACTGTTGGTGACTCTATATCTCCATAAAGTGTGCTATTATGAGTTCAATATTGACCTGACCTTCTCAACCTTATAAAGTGGTATTTTGTAGCACTTCTTCCTGTGTTTCTACTCTTTCTCCTTCAATGTTTCATAAACCTTACAGGATTGTTGTGAATGTCTGATTTAGGGCTGATTCATGGAGTTGGGTAGGTGATACCTGGCAGTGGTTTGTTCCTTTGTCTCTCTGATCTTTCAGCACTTATATATATCTGGCTCCAGTTTTTTTTTTTTATTAAAAAAAGACCATTTTTGAAATTTGAATAACGGATGTATGAGATCATTGATATCTAACTCCCCCAGAGGCCTTCATATTACTTCCTAGAACTTTGAAAGTAGACAGCATGGAGGAAATTTTCAGATCATAATAACTTTGCACCTCTGTATTCAACTTGTGTCTTCAGGAATAGGATCTTATGAATTAGTTATGATAAGCAATGATTAAGGTATCTTTGGGTCATCTGTGACTATCTCCTGCAAGATTATCCAATACCTCACAACACACGCACGCACGCACACGCACACACGCACGTGCATGCACACACGATTTCTCTATAATGACCCCTATCTTCCAGAGCTGACATAATCTAGCATTGAAATGTATCTTCTTTTATCTAGTTTTTCAGTTGGGCTACCAGATAGTAAATATTCTGTGTGGTTTCTCCATACCCCTTTCAATGTTATTTTTCTCATTCTTATCCTCTCTTCTCTCCAAACCTCTAACCCTCGTTTACACCTTTCCACCCCATTATTCCCTCTCTCCCCCTTCATTTTGACTATATACTAATGTGCTCATTCCCTTAAGGTAATACCTCCCACAACTATTCTGTTTCCTGTGTGCTGCTTTCTGGAGCTACATGAAGCTGAATACACAAGTCTAAAGAATTGAAGTTAGGACCTAATATGAGAGAGAACATGAGGTGCTTATATGTGTTGGCCTGTATTGTCTCTAATTATGTGGTCTCTAGTTTTATCCATTTAACTGTAACTTTCATTTTCCTTTATTAATAATATTAAAATTCCATTGTGTTATATACCACATGTGCATTATCCATTAGTCATTTGATGTACATCTAAACAAGTTCTTTTTCCCAGTGTTTTGTTTTGTTATTTCCAGAAAAGATCTCACTATGTAGCCAGGCTGACTTCAAACTCATAGAGATGCACCTTCCTTTGCCTCCCTAATGGTGGGATCAAAGATAAGCACTACTACTCCTGACTTCATTTTCTAGTTTTTAGAGGAGAACTTCAATGACCATGTATGTGAACATTTCTCTTCAATGTGTTATAATTTTTTTCTTATTTTTCTTTTTATATTTCTTATTGTTTAAAACAATTTTTATTTTTGAACATATTTCACTAATATTGTTCCCCCCAAAACCCTTCTGAATCCTCTCCCCTTAACAACAATTCAACTTTAAATTCTTCCTAAAAAATAAACCCCAATAAAATAACAAATCCCTCAAAACCAAGAAAACAAAAATAAAAGCACACCCGTAAAAAAGTAAAAACAAAACACCAAACCATGACAAAATAAAAGCACACACACATACACACACACACACACACACACACACACACACACACACACACACACAGGGAAAATGAAAAGTGGAATCCATTATGTATTTTTCAACTACTCCTAATCAAGAAGTCTATTCTGGAGTGGTTAATGTACCTAGTGTCACTCTATTTAAGAATGATTTTTCCTCTCCAAATAAGTGTAAGTGACAGTTCAATTGCTAACCTTTACCCTTGTGGCTAGGTTTTCATTCATTAATTCACTCTTTTTTATATAAAAATGTAACAAAATTTAAAAAAAATAATACAATATGTTGTGGGTTTTCTTGTGATGCCCTTGGCCCCTCTGGTTCCCATAATCTTTCCTCCCCCTCTTCCAAAGGATTCTCTGAGATCTGCCTAACGTTTGACCATGGGTCTCTGCATCTATTTCTATCAGTTGCTGGGTGAAGTCTCTCTGATGACTAGGCAATGATTTATGAGTATAGAAGAATATACACAGAATCAATGAACCTGGGCTTATAGTAGCTCACAGAGACTGAACCGCCAACCAGAGAACTTACATAGGATTGACCTAGGTCCTCTGTATATATGTTACAATTGTGTGGTTTGATCTTCTTTTGGGACTGCTATCAAAGGGAGAAGGGGCTGTCTCTGACTCTGTTACCTGCTTTTAAGACCCTTTCCTCTTACTGGGTTTACTTGTCCAGCCTTAATAGGAGAGGAGGTTCCTTGTCTTATTGCAACTTGATGTGCCATGGATGGCTGATATACATGGGAGGCCTGGCCTTTTCTGAAGAGAAAGGAGGAGTAGATGGAGGTAGGATGGGGGAGGGACTGGGAGGAGAGAAGAAAGGGGAGACTGTGATCAGGATGGGAAAAATTAATTAAGTAATAATAAATAAATTTTACCAGGCACAGAATCCCAGCAAAATAATTAAAATAAATCTGTGGAAATTAATTAATTAATAATAATAATAACAATAATAGTATAAAATAATACTATCACGTGAACATTAGACAAAATCCACCAACAGACTAGAAAAGAGCCCAAGAGAAAACACAAGAATCAGAAACCTACTCATTCACACACTCATAAAGCTCATAAAATATGCTCAACTGAAAGCCATAGTATGGGCCAGAGGACTTCATGGAGGTCTGTGGTAGCCATTTGCATACTGCTTCCATCTCTGTGAGTTCATCCAAGTGTTGCTCATATGGATTTAGAGAGACTCATTATCTTGGTTTCCTCCAGAAAAGAGAACTTGTAGTATTTTCTGAATGTACAACATCTGTATTATAGTAGATTAGTTTATTTAATTATGCAATTTCATGACACATCAAGAAATATAAGTGTTTGAAAATTGATTTTTCTTTTGTTTTATGGCTGCTATATTTTATTTAAACAGCAGTCCTAATATTTGTTTTCCTTAACATGCTTTTTGATTTTTAGGTTTATTATTAAAGCTTTATATTTTACGGACTATTAATTACACATAACACAATCCAATCAAATATTTTAAGATCTTACATTATTCCACTATGACAATTATAAATGTTTTGTTTTTTGATAATCAGTATGGATTGAAATCTATTGTTCTTTGTGTATATATTACGGCTTTCATTTTTGTACTTATAAAGGATTCCTGTGTGTGTCAACATGCCTTTCTGTCTATATGTTTCTTGTGGTTTTGCTTTGTCTCATTTTTCTTCCTCTTGTTTTTTTTTCTTTCCTGTTATGATTTGTTTGTTTTTACATTATTTTATTTTATTATTATTCTTTAGGTGTTTGTTTTCTAAAGAGAGACAGAAAAAGGGAGGATTTGGGTAGGGATGGAAGGGTAGGATATAGGAGGATTTGGGAGAGGAGAAACAGTGAGTTCCAAGAATCTAAGAATCTATTCCTTAGAAAAAAATCTAATTTCAATAACAGAAATATATTGATTTTTGAGCAACCTCAAGCAGTAACTCCACATTGTGTATTAGAATAAGTGTACAATGCTGACGTTATAGACAGAAGTTAAGAAGAAAGAATAAGGACCCAGATAGTAGGATAAACAGAGCAAGAAGGAAATGGATTGAGACAAATGCAGACTATTGTTTGTTCTTCCCAGGACACTTTTGAATTTGATCTTATTTTTGATTGTCAGCATCTGAAGTCACATTAAGTTAAGACTTACATTAACACTAACAAGGGAATGTCAAAAACTGATGCTATCACCTTAAACACTGTTTCCCATTTAATCTTCACAACAGCCCCATGAGGTATTATTTTTTTTTTACCACAGCTTTAAAAACAAGAAACTGGAGGTCAGAGAAGGAGATACTTATCCATGCTTACAAGGATACTCAGAAATCTTTGCAAAAAATTCTGTGCTCCTGTGATTGTGATTTCTTCTTGAAAAAATTAAACAACTTCTCAGGTTCTGGCCCAGGGAATACCATGTATATCATTTACTCCCAAACATTGAGAAAATACTTAAGGGATATTTTAAATTTGAGTGACATGCACCCAGTCACACTGAAAAATAGTGGGCAGTCTGCAAGAAAACACATTTCCAAGATGGAAGAGAAGTTGTTTCAATTTCTCTAATTTTTTTATGTTTATTTTTGTCACTAATAGTTAAACCACATCATGTACTAGTTAACCATTCTTACCACTGACATACTTCAAAAGCTGCTGTTTATGTTAACTTTTAAAATGATTTATTATTAGTATTAGTATTAGTATTAGTATTTATTATTAATTACATGCTGGCCACAGTTTCTTGTCCTTCTTCCCAGTCTCCCCAACAGCTCCCTCTCCTCCTCAGTTTCTATTCAGAAAAGGACAGGATTTGCATGGATATAGGCCAAATATGGCAAATCAAGTTACAGTAAGACGAGAGTCCTCCCCTTGTTCAAGACTGGACAAAGCACCCCAGTATGAGGAAGAAGGTCTCACTAGCCAGCAACAGACTCAAAGACAGCCCCTGCTCCCATTGTTAGAAGGCTCACAAGAAGACAAAGGCAGCCCCTGCTCCCATTGTTAGAAGGCTCACAAGAAGACAAAGGCAGCCCCTGCTCCCATTGTTAGAAGGCTCACAAGAAGACAAAGGCAGCCCCTGCTCCCATCACTAGGAGGCCCACAAGAAGACAAAGGCAGCCCCTGCTCCTATCACCAGGAGGCCCACAAGAAGACAAAGTTACACAACTGGAGCATGTAAAGGACCAATGCAGTCCAATGCAGGCTCCCTAGTTGTCCATCCAGTTTCTGTGCATCCCTGTGAGCCCAGGTTAGTTGACTCTGTGCTGTCCTTGACCGCTTTAGCTCCTATAATCCATCCTCCCATTCTTCTGCAGGATTCTCCAAGCTCTGCCTAATTTGGGCTGGGGGGGGGTCTCTGCATCTGTCTCAATCATTTGCTTCTCCAGGCAGTGCTAGGCGTGGGCTAACTCTCATGGCCTGGGTCTCAGGCTGGACCAGTTATCAGTTGACCACTAACACAATTTCTGCAAGACCTTTAACGCAGCATATCTTGTAGGCAGGAAGAATTGTAAATTGAAGATTATATCACTGGGTTGGTATCCTAATCTCTCCACTGGAAGTCTTGTCTGATTACTGGCCAATTTCTGGCTACATATCCCTTCTTGCTTAGTTAGGGTCACCCTTGTCAGATTCCCGGGAGTTTCCATTGCATTAGGTTTCTACCTCACTCAAAAAATTTCCCCTTTTCCAGCCATCTCTTCTTAGTATTTTCTCCCTCTATCCCTCCACCAGATCCCTCCTATTTCCATCCCCTCCAGCTCCCGGTTCACCCAAGAAATCTATTCCATTCCCCATTCTCAGGAAGACTAGGGAGACAGAAGCAGGCTGATCTCTGTGAGTCTGAGGCCAGCCTCATCTCCAGAGTGAGTTCCAGAACAGCCAGGGCTACATAGAGACCATGTCTGGTAAAATAAATGAGCAAACAAACAAAAGAAACAACAATGAGAAACATACAAATTATGTTAAATTTTATTTGTTTCATTTTAATTAAACACAAATGCCCTTGTATGGTGGGGATAAAAGTAGAAAATCTTTTAAATTTTTCTTTACTTCCTCTCAAAATATGATTATTTAATGTCTAAAGTGGACTATGCTGTAAAATGACTTTGTCTATCTTAACACAAAATGTGAAAGCCTGATGATCTAATATTATTGCATTTTTTATGACTTAGCAATTTATTTATAAATATTACACTAGTAAAATGTTATAGGGGACAAAATTTGGTAAATTTATTTGCTGCCATATTATTATGTCTGTATATTTTAACTCACAAATGATCCTAATTTTATTTTATTTTATTTTTTATTTTATTTTTTTTTTTCGAGACAGGGTTTCTCTGTGTAGCTTTGGTGCCTGTCCTGGATCTCACTCTGTAGACCAGGCTGGCCTTGAACTCACCGAGATCTGCCTGGCTCTGCTTCCTGAGTGCTGGGATTAAAGGCATGTGCCACCACTGACCTGCAGTCCTAATTTTATTTTTCAGTAAAGGAGTAAAAGTCACATGTTGCAACATTCTCATCATTAAAAAGAATTCATGCAATATTATTAAAGAGACCTCATAATCTAATTATAAGGACTCAATTCACTCCACTGTTTGCCTTTCTTTAAAAAAAATCTGTTTTTCTTTCTAAACTTTCTGAGATACTTTTGACTAGTAGCAGCTTAATTGACGGTGTGCTAATAAGATCAATTGGGGCCTCGACATTGTGAAGCTGGCAATGACAGACAAGATTCCTCTGTTGAGAAGTGTAATCTCAGCCTTCAAATCTAGGCATTAATAAATGGAATAATTGCCTGTCAGCATGCTTCTAAAATATTTAAGATGCAGAGATAAGGAAGAGGAGCTCATTAAAAATAAATTGTGCCAGTTGGTCCTTTTTGCTTGAAGTGAATTCTGAAGACAATAAGAAATTATTGCTAATGTTAGAAAATGTAGATGTAGATAAAGAAGGCATCTGTCTTCCTTTTTTTCCTATGGAATGTTCTGAAAGTTGAACAGTGTTAACTGATTGCTTGTGCATAGAGAACAGACCAACAAGCTCAAACCTGCAGCACTGAGCAAAAACAAAATGTTATGTATGCATAGAAAGTCAGTAGATTCAGGTGGACATAAGACTTCTGAAACACCAAGATGGGAGTAAAAACAGCTAGCAGAGCTGACCAGTGCTCTGTTGATGACCAAACAGTCAATCAGCATAATTAGCCAGCACCAGACATGTCTCCTAGATGATAACACAGAAGACTATCCTTTTGCTTTTATTTGCTTTATTCACCTATTTGTCTAACACATACATAAACTTATCTAGAAGGATTAATAATAAATAATATTATTAAGATCTTATTATTTCCTTATGTAACAATTAATTATTAGTTTAGTCATTTTTTTATTTCATCTTCACAAGACCAAAGTTAACCTGAAGATTATTGTGTGTGTGTGTGTGTGTGTGTGTGTGTGTGTGTGTGTGTGTGCATGTACATGCAAGCACACTTTCCATAGCATTTCTGTAGACTTCAGGGGAGAACTTGTGAGAATTGATTTTTGCCTTCAAACATTTCTGTCCCAAGGATCAAAATCATGTCACCAGGGTTGGTAGCAAGTACCTTTTTATCTTGGGCCCATTCTGTTTTATGAGACAGAAACTTTCTCTGGCTTGAGACTCAAAAATATGTGAAGCTGGCTGTGTATATAACTGAATAGAGAGCCCCAGTGCCCTTCTCCACCTTCCCAGCATTAGAATGACCATTGTACACCATGACACCCAGGTATTTGCATGGGGGATGAGAACTGAACTTCACTCTTCATGCTTGCATAGCCAGGACTTTTCCAAGTGAACAGTCTCTCCAGTCGCTCCAAGCTGATTTTAAGTTATCTATGAAAAATATAAACTCTTCCATATAGCAATTATAGGCAGTCAAAATTTCCTCGTTATCTTTTTTTTCTTTTTACTATTTTAATTTTGTTATTCAGCTTTGGTACTAGACTAAAAGAGTATATTTAGTACACAATATACTATCAAACTAGAAACATCATAAAAGTATCTATATGCCTTAATTGTGAAAGGTATTCCTCCATCTGTGCTGACCCTCCCCAGTCTGCTACATAGAAAGCTCTTACTTTTCTGTAGTGGTGTCCCATGAGTTCCTGCTGTGATTTATCATGTTTTAATAACCGTGGCCATACATTGTAGATATTAAACTTAGTACCTTTCAGACTTCCTCTGTTAGCTTCTAAAAGATTCTATCATATTTGTTTTTACTTAGTGTCTCAATCTTACAGTCACATTGCTGCTTTACTTTATAACTCTGCTAAATGATCAAAGAAAGTATTTAAATAAATCCTAACCCAATCATAGTGGCACATGTCTTTTTATTATTTTATTATTTTATTTCATTTTATTTATCCCAGCACTTGGGAGGTAGAGTCAGCCAGATCTCTATGAGTTGGAACCCAGCCTGGTCTACATGTGCCGTACAGGTCAGCCAGGGCTGTATAGAGATACTCTGTCTCAAAAACTCAAAACTAAAACCAAAACCAAAGCCAGAGCCAGACAGACAGAGAGAGAGAGAGAGAGAGAGAGAGAGAGAGAGAGAGAGAGAGAGAGAGAAACCCTAAAAAATTTTGTTACTTATGAAGATAAGAACAATACTTTTTCAAACAATTTCCATTTGTATATAAAATTCAACTTTTTGAATTTTAGTCAGAAAAACTTAGGATAAACTGAAGACACCTCATTTTGATTAAGGAATAATGAATAATTGACCAAAGTACAATAACATACTAACTAATGAAGGTATTAGTAATGAAATCAATTAGGAAATAAAACAAATGGAAAGGTTTACAAGTTAAACTATTTCTGTTCATGTGCAAAATAGTTAAACTCAGAGAGTAATTAAAATTTATAAGGAATGAAGTCTAGAAATTAAATCCTAATGAAGGCTATTATTTACCTTAGACTTGATAACATATCTTCTTTAATACTTTAGCTTTCGGTTTTAGACAGAATGTGCTTGCAATTTTATTTTCATATACACATAAAACATTTAATGAAAATGATTGACTTCATTACTTATTAAATCTTTGTGACTAATCTAGCAAACTTTCTACAACTGAAGTATAATATTCACTATATTATGTTAGGGAAATGAACATTCTAGGACGTAGGATATGTTTCAGTTGGTATAGAATTTGCTTGGCATGCACGGAGCATCCTATTTGATCCCAAACACTGTGCAAAACAAATGTTTTATGGCATTTCATGACTATAATTCCAAGGTCACACTCACCACAGATACACAGTGAGTGAGAGGGAATTCATTCATTTACTGGGACAATGGGACACTTAAATGAAAAAATTGAAAAAAATCCATCTTACATAAGGAATTGGCTAGCAAAAGGGCTTGGTTGACAGAAGTAATTGCATCTACCAGGATGGAAGAAGAGAATGAACTGCCTAAAGATGTTCTCTGAGTACAGAGGTCATGTGTGGGCATGCACTCTCACACATATCATATATGTAAACATTGAGTTAAATATGACATTTTCCTTCTAAATAGCCAGAAAAATGTCTTAAATACAATATGAAGTCTTGGAATAATTTACTTTATTTTTTTAAAATTGTGTGAATATGTGTGTGTTTGTGTGTGGTATGTGTATGTGAGTGCAGGCGCCCACAGAGGACAGAAATATAAGTTCTCTGGGAGTGAAAGTTACAGGTGACTGTGAGTAGACAGCATGGATGTTGGGGACCACACTAAAGTCTTCTATAAGAGTTGAAATGTGCTATTAACTATGTATCCATCTATCTATACAGCCACTTAGATTCTTAACTACAGTATTTTCACTTAATATTTTTTAAAATTAAAATAAAAGAATTTACTTAATGAATATTATGAATCAAAACAATGCCAGATCTTACAATTCAACTGAGACAGTTTCATTTTTTTTCATTTTTCTTTATTAAGAAATTTTCTGCTCACTCCACATACCACCCACAGATCTCACTTCCTCCCTTCTCCTACTCCTCAGCCCTCTCTCCCAAGCCTCCCCACATCCCCACATCCCCCAAATCAAGGTCGCCCATGGGGAGTCAGCAGAGTCCTGCACACTGAGCCCAGGCAGGTCCAAGCCCCTTCCCATTGCACCAAGGCTACACAAGGCATCACACCACAGGCACTGGATTCCCAAAAGCCTGCCCATGCACCAGGGACTGATCCCTATCCCCCTGCCTGGTTGCCCTCCTCACCCCCCTGCCCCAGTTTGTTCAAGCCAAACAACCATCTTCCATATCCAGAAGGCCTAGTCCAATCCCTTGGGGACTCCACAGCCACCAGTCCACAGTTCATAGGCTTCCACTATTGTGGCTGGTTATCTCTGCATGTCCCCACCTGCAGAATCCGTCCTCTCTCTCATCAATTGGATTCCCAGAGCTCAGCCTGGTGCCTGGCCGTGGATCTCTGCATCTGCCTCCATCAGTCACTGGACAAAGGCTTTATGATGACAGCTAGGTTATTCGCTAGACTGGTCACCAGAGTAGACCAATCTAGGCACCCTCTGGACCACTGCCCACAGACCAGGAAATTTTATGAAAGCTTGTTTTTTTTTCCCCCTTTTCTTTTACACTACTGCCCTAAATATTCTATGTCATTAGTGGTATTATATATGTCACTTCAAACAACAGAACATGACATTATTCTAGATTTGAATTTGCTTAATTAACAGAATCTCTCATTCTTCCTTTATTTTCAATTGTTGAATTCTTGTTCTAGTTTACATGCATAAAACTGGCGACCACTAGATCTAAATCACAGTTGTAGGTCCTTTGTGAGATGCAAAGATTAACCAGGAAAAAGAAGCCTTGTACTAAGTGATTCTGCAATGTCTTAGAAGACATACATCCTCTTTCCTTAATGGAACTTAGAAAGCAATGTATCTAGTTAACCTCAACTGTCAACTAGACACTAACCTTGAGTCACATTGTGCCCTGCCTGCAGGGCTTCAGTGGGTTCTCGACCACCCTAAGGATGGAATGATAGTGACAGGAGATACAAGGAAATTCACCAAGTCTAGATTCTGATCAAGGTGCAACTTTATTTTTCTCCAAGAGGGTTTATATAGTTCCTGCAGGGTGGGGGGAGCAGGAAGCTGTCATCTGCATAAGGTGGGGCAAGCTAACAGGATATTTGCATAGGATGTTTACAGGGTGAAAGGGTCAAGGGCTCTGCCTCAATGTCCTGTTGCTAGGCAACCTGACTATAAGATGATCTAGTTCCCTGTCTTATGGGGGTCTGTATTTTTCCACTAACTAGAGAGTCTGTCCTTGTCCCTGACAACATTGGAAGACATAACTTGAACTGAGGAATACCCTCCACCAGATAGGCCTGTCAAACATTTTTTTTTTTTGATGGTCGATTGATGTCGGAGGGAGGGACTAGCCCACTATGGGTCATGTCATTTCTGTGCAAGTGTATGGTGATATTTTGTTTGTACTAAAATGTTATTTGTATATTAATAAATAAAGTTGCCCAGGGTCAGAGCTATTAGCAAGCCATAGGAAAGCTGGGCGGCGGTGGTGCATGCCTTTAATCCCAGAACTTGGTAGGCAGAGCTAGGTAGATCTCTGTGTGTTCAAGGATACAGCCAGCATTGGAGACACATGCCTTTAATCTCAAAACCAACCATAGAAGACTCGGAGGTCTGTACAGACAGGCAGTGACTAGGAGGTCATGTGGTTGGGTTTACAACCAATGAGAAGGCAGAACAGAAACTCTATAAAAAAGACAGACACGGGAAGTAGGTCTCTTTTGGAGAGGTAGGACCACCACGAGAGGAAGGGTAAGGTTTTTAGCTCTTAGCTCTGACGTCTTGGCTTTTTTCTTTGCATTGGTTCTGTGTTTCTTATTTAATAAGACAGTTGGTTACATCTACACAAGTGAGCCTCAGCTGTATGAATTAGGAGCAACCCAGTAGTTAATATTATTTGTTGGTTTTTGCTCCAAGCTCCTGTCTTGCATTCCTGTCCTAGTGTTCCTAGATGGTTGACTATAACCTATAAGATGAAATAAACACATTCCTCCCCTGGTACCTTTTATGTCTGGTGTTTATCACAACAAGAAAAAGCAAATTAGAATAGACCACACACACTATTACCAACTGGTTATTGCATTTTCTGCAACTTGGTGAGAAAGAAAATGATTGATTTGTAGATTTAAATAAAGAGTTGAAGAATGGATGTGTTTCAAATACTTTTAACAAAGTGGGAGAATTTGCCTCAGTGAAGGATACATTACAATAATATAAAAAATGATGTTAAATTCTATTGCATTGCAAGTATTCTATTTTACCTATTTGAATAATTTATGAATCTACTAGTCATAGATATAACTTGGAATGAAGCTTGAGGACGAGTATTATGCAATATATTACATTAAACTGATGTTTTTCTTTAGTTTTATTCTTACAGTGGAAAAATATTTGCAGTTTTCAGCAGCAGTATGTCATACTTCATGCCACTACAAGTTTAATTTGGCTCATTAATAAAAACTCAGTGGAGCAGTCAGTCTTTCTGCAAGTTCCCACTGCACAGGAGGAAGGCTGGAGCAATCACAGCTAGCCTGGCAACACAATGTTGGGAACATCCTATAGAGGGAAACTCCAGCCAAAATCATTTCAGTGACAACTGATGTCTGGCTTTCCCTGGTTTTACTCTTCAATATTTCCTTGTAATACTAAAGAAAGAGTTTCCATGTTTTTCAACAGAAAATGATAAAATCGTCTTGGATACTTAATAATTTTTGTTAAGAATGTGTTCCACTGAACGTGATCAAAAGTTATTGTAGAATGATGAAGGCATAGATGGGGCACCTCAAGGAAAGCATGTTAGATTTGATTTTCTATTTCCTTAAAATGTGACTGTGTTTTTTATTATTTTAAGTGGACACATACTTCTGCAACAGATAAACAATTTTAAGAAACCTATTCCCGAGACAAAAATAAAAAAAAAAAAAAATGTTAGATAACACCTAGGCGTGAGTTCCTAGAATCCCAAGGGAATAAACCGGGGAAAATGTGTAACAGTATCATAAGAGGTTGGGGATGCCTGAAAATCCATTGTATTAACAGGAAAGTAAAGTCAAAGCTTTAAAAGTGGAACAGGAGAATGTCCAGAGGCTCATTTCAAATATCGACATAGGCAAAGATAGGGTGGGCTATCCTCTCCTAAAGAGGACACTTACTAACAGCCCGAGCAAGAGTTCGGCTTTTCGTTTTTCTTTCTTTCTTTCTTTCTTTCTTTCTTTCTTTCTTTCTTTCTTTCTTTCTTTCTTTCTTTCTTTCTTTTTTTTTGTTAAGAAGTTGTTTATTCATTTTACATACCAGTCACAGATCCTCCTCTTCTCCCCCCCACCCCCCACCCCCGCCCTCCAGCTTCCCCCTCCAATCCATGCCCCATTCCCTCCTACATGAAGGTCATACTTCCCATAGGAAGTCAGTAGAGGCAGGTCCAAGCCCCTCCCCTTGCCTCAAGGCTGTGCAAGGTGTCCTACCACAGGTAGTGGGCTCCAAAAAGCCAGCTCATGCATGAGGAATGGTTCCTGATCCTACTGCCAGGGGGCCCCTTAAGCAGATCTAGCTACACAACCGTCTCGCTTATGCAGAGATTCTTGGAAAACCTGCAATGTTTCAGTAACAAACATAAAGGTCATTTTAAAAAGAGAAAGGAGGCTAGGCACGGTATTGCATGACTTTAATGCCAGCATTCTGAAGGATCTCTGTGAGTTCAAGGCCTGTCTGGTCTACAAACCAAACCAAACCGCCAAAAACAACAATAGCAAAAACAGAGAAGAGAAGGAGAGGGGGAGAGAGAGAGAGAGAGAGAGAGAGAGAGAGAGAGAGAGAGACAGAGACAGAGACAGAGACAGAGAGACAGAGACAGAGAGAGACAGAGACAGAGAGAGAGAGGGAGACAGAGAGAGACAGAGAGAGAGAGGGAGACAGAGAGAGACAGAGAGAGAGAGGGAGACAGAGAGAGACAGAGAGAGAGAGGGAGACAGAGAAAGACAGAGAGAGAGAGGGAGACAGAGAGAGACAGAGAGAAGAAAACCTGCTTTCAGAACATAGTGAGAGCAGTAGTGAGACACCATTCTAACAGAGAGCCCTGCCTAGTTGTTAGCATAGCTCTTTAGAGCCTTGGAATACAATAGGAATCTACTTGGCACACAATAGGAGATGAATCCTCCAAGAATGCCTGTTGAAAGAGAATGAAACTTTGAATCCAAATTGCATACCTCCTGAGACACATTGCTAGAGTCGATCCTAAGAGTCACACTCGGTGGAAAACACAGATACAGTACCACAGTAGGGATGGCGGCAACATTTGTAACTTTATCCATGGACATTGATTTCTTACTTCAGAAATTTCTGTCTTTAGAAATCACTCATCAGGAACTTAGACACAAAAAGGAATTTCTAGAGTTTGGGTCCCAGCAACCAAGCCAAAAAACACATTCAAACTCTGCATTCATATCTAGCTGTCTCTAACGCATTTTTATTCCTTTTATTTAATGACTATTGCCAATTTGGCATGGCAAATCTGTCCTAGAGTTTTCATATTTTCTCACTGTCCTTATTCATATGTATTTTTTTTAATTTTTTTTCTCTTGGTAGGCTTTCCTAATGAATATATGGTGGTTAGGATTGGGAGTTGTCCTGTTCTCAGCCCCCTGAGATGAAAAGGGACTACTCTTTAGTATCTGTCTTTATGTTTATGTACCTTAAATTCCATAAAAGAAATTGATATTTTAGAATAATTTATGGATAGTATATATATTTGAAAGGAAAAAGAGATGTGTTTAGATTAATAGAAACTGAATTAAAATAGTTTCTGAAAATTGCCCGACAGGTTATAGCAAAGCAAGGAGGCCTCTGCAATTAGTTTTCAATATTATCCAGTATACTTAGCTTTGGGAATGGTGGAAGCTAGAAGTCTAAATTAATATGTTTCTTAAGTTCTATCTGATATTTGAATGTTAGATCGGAAACAGAAGTGGGCAATGAATGCTAATATGTAGACTCAAGCTAGCCAAAGAAAACCTTACCATTGGCCTGCTGCATCTCTATTTTCCACAACCAGAAATTCTAATTAAATAGTTTTATAGAATCTCTAACAAAAATATAGCTTTTCTAGGAACTTTAGACAAAATGTTCTCTGATAATTGAAAGTATGAAAAATTAAAACTGTATAATGGTTGAGTATTGTGTGAAACAGCTATACAGATATTTTTAGGTATTTTAAATTCTCCCACATATTTTGTGCAAACGTGAACTTTTTTGTTTCATCTGTGGCTACACACATAACCACAGGGCACTGCAGTTATCCAGATCATATGAACTTCATGGTGGTTGGGCAAGAGCATGGCAAAGACTATTTATCATAGTGTCTTGATCTTTGTTGAAAGCTGATTCTTGAAAAGTATAAAAGAGGTTATGTAATAGCTCACAGTCTTTTTTAATATTTTTAATATTATAATTTAAAGCCAAAGAATGGTGATCATACAGATCTCACCAAAAGAGAATCTGTTTGGATAAACTACAGAAATTCTTCCAAATGTTCAAAGGTGAAGAAAACCAAGCATATCCTTTGTGTAAAATACCCTCAGAGAGTGAGAGAGTGTTGGGTAGTGATACAAGATCAAACAAGTGTCTGGATCACATTGGAGTTCAGTGGAAGAGATTAGTTTGTAGTTCCATTTTTCTATTTCAGTTACATAGCAGGATGGTGTTTTTCTTCTTTTCAAAAAAGAATTCTAACTAAATATGATTTGAAGCTTTATAATTTTCCTAAATTAGCTAAGAGTCAGTACATATAGCACAATATTATAGCATCTATTTTCAACTTACTAAATTTTAATCAAATTGTCTTAGTTAAATGTGGCTGTTAGAAAAGAATATTATAAAGGCGCAAAGTTATACAGAGAAATCCTGTCTCAACAAACCAAAAAAAAAAAAAAAAAGAAAAGGATATTATAGACCAAGAGACTCAAATAACAACAACAAAATAAAAACAAAAAACAAAAAACATTTTCCTCACAATTGTGGAAACTGCAAATTCAAAGGTAGGCTATAAGTAAGGTCAGGTTACAGGAAGAACTTACTCTAGTTTATAGATGATTATGTTCTACCTGTAGTCTCAAATATATATAGAGAGAGCAAGGACTGGCTTATAGGCAGAAGTTACTCTCTCCCTGCCCATTCACAAATAATTAAAACAGAGGCATATATTTATATTATTATAAATGCCTTGCTAATAGGCTTATTACTAACTAGCTCTTACATTTTAAGTTAACCCATATTCCTTGCTTAAATTCTGTCACATGGTGGTACCTTTATTAACATGGCAATTCATCTCCTGCTTTCTCTGCATCTGGCTGGATCCAGCCTTTCTTCCTCCCAGCATTCTCCTAGTCTGACTTTCCTGCCTAACCTTATTCTGTTCAGCTATTGCCCAGTCAGCTTCTTATCAAACCAGTCACAATGACATATATTCACACAGTGTAAAGGAATATTTCACAGCACTGGCCTTTTTTTTATAAGTGATCTTATCACCCAGGCTTTGCTGTCTTCCCTTCTAAGACAAACATAATGAAGTTTAATGTTTAATACACCAAATTTGAAAAGACGCATTTAGTCCATAAAACATTTCAAGTACCATTAGGAATTTCTTTCAACATTATACATGATAGTGTAAGAAAAAATGTTGCATGTATTGGAAAACCCATACCTGTGTGTTCGTATGTGGATGACTGTAGAGAATTATACATGCTATATTGAAGAGGGATAGTTCATCTTTATAAATAAAACAACACACTGTCTCTTTATACCCATATGAATATAAAAAAAGCACTGCAAATACATAGTGTATTGCATCTTCTTTTTAGGGCTTTTGTTTTGTTGAATCAAGATGTGGCTTTTTCTCCTTTCTTCTCTTTCATATCAGGTCACATTCAGGATCAGTCTACTGTGACCCAGTGTATAATGTCCTCTGCCCTCCCATACTCATGCTTTTCTTAAATGCATTGCTATTGCAGTTGAGATGATGAGTTCTCTAAAGTAGTTTGTTATAAAGCTGTGAGCTATTGTGTTCATAATTAGATTCTAACGTTAGATATTTGGTTCTGTTTCAATTATTTTATACTATTTGCTTCCCTGAAATTTTATAATTGAGATCAATTTTGTAATGAAATTTTTAAGTGCCTTGATGTCAATCAGTTTTTATAAAGACCACTTTCTTATACAAGGTCCAATTTAAGCTACTGTAATAAGATGTCATAACTAGTTGAATTGAACAGCACCTGCTTATTTTCACAGACCAGAAAGTGGGAAAAAATACTGCAGCTGCTGATGCTCCTAAAGATGTCTTCTTCATGGCTTAGTGACACATACCTTCTAAAACATTCTTTAATTGAGTTGACAACGTACATCTTTATTTTCTCTTACAAAGATATCATGATGACCTGATACCTAAGAACTCATGTCGTCTTAGTAACCTGTCAATTTGCATAATAATATGGCAAAAATTAGGTCTTCAACCTAGGCATCCACAAATTTAGCCCTTTTGCTTTGTAGCACTATGAATTTATTTTCTTTTATACTTAGTGAATTGTTGAGTATATAATGACACATTCTTTCCTATTAATTTGGATTAGTTTTCAACTTAATATTGTAAATCTGACAAAGATATCATGACACCAGTTATCTGGTCAAACTTTAGTAATATAATTATAATAAACACATAAATTTATTTTGAGTGTCATTTATTTTAACCTTAAAAACTAATGGACTCTTCCTAATTTCATCTAAATATTTTGATTCTATTTTGTTACTTGTTAAGCAGTTATTTTCTGTATCTCAAAATTGAACATTTTTTGTTTAAATTGTGTAAGGTTTCACACATCGATTCAGTCAAAAGTATTTTAATTAATTTCAGTTACTCAAATATCAATATTTTTCTGTATCTTTTTCAAATCAATGTTTATATTTATATTTATATTTATTTTCAAATCAAATATATGTTTACATTTCAGGCTGTGTTTATATTTCTATCATTTCTTATGTTTTTGTTTGTGAGACTAGCCTTTAATGGCTAAGCCATCTCTACAGCCCTATTTCTATCATTTCTAGTACAATGTTTTGTATAAACAAACCGTTACGTGTTTGTGCAAGTAGTTATCATTTTACAGATTTTGGCTTAAAATATGATGTGACTATTTTCGTGTGTGGACCCAATCAGAAAATTGTTTTATTTTAATAAATGACATTTTTACGTTGCATATTTAGACTAACATGATTTATTCTGATATTATTTCTTTATAATTTTTATTATTTTAACTGTCTTAATTTGGACTATCGCTCTCTTATTCATAACACAAATCTGTTATTTTAAAGTCTTTATCCTTGTTACTTGGAGAATTCAGTCAGTCAATAAATGTAGGAACAACCAAAAGATTCTTACTGCACTATTCTTCATTAGGTATTATTTTCTGCATGCCAGTCCTCTCAGAAAGATATTTTATCATCCCTCTATTAAATGTCTGAACTTCATTGGCATGGTTAGGTATTTTAGAATTATTTGTGATATTGGAAAAGTTTTGTTTCATTGCTTTCTAGTTTGATTTTAATTTTTTATTTGCTTATTTGTCCCATTATTTGATTTCTTTTTCCTTAACTTATTAAAGACTGAAGGTAAACATACCTGCACATCAAAATTTTTGAATTCTACAGATTTTTTTTCAGATTTCTTACACATATTTTTACAGCATATATCTATAGAATATATGTATTTCTTACTTCATTGTTACAGATATTTTTCAAATATTCATCACCTAGATCATCAGGCCAGCTTCTTTCAGATACCTATTATCTCTCTCAGTGTGACCTGATAAAAAAATTTCTCATCAATATTCAAGACTATTAACTTGGACTCTAAATCATCCATTATTGCCATTGTATTCTTAGGAATATACAAAACAAACAAATAGAAAAAAAGACACAAGAAAAAGATGTTGATGCAGAGACACACTCTTTAGCATACATTTTGTCTTTTCCATTAGTACCTTTTAATAGTCTTTCTTTGTTCTAAAAGTTTGTTTTCTACTTTTTATGTGCCAGGGATATTTTATTTTCTAGTCTAATATATTTTATGTTCATTATGATTTGGGAATCGTTATAGGCAATGTCCTTCAGGTTATAAACATTTTCTTATATGATTTTATTGAAAATATTATATGGGTCTTTAGCCTGGGTTTCTCTTCTCCTTCCTCTATGCCTACTGCTTTTAGATTTTGTCTTTTCATATTGTCCTAGAATGTAGACGAATTTCTAAATGGTCTTATTAATTCAAAAACATAGAACCAAACATAGGGGGTGGGGAAAGCCTCAGAGATCAGGGAAATAGGAATAGCCACCAGCCAACTTTACCTCACCAGCTCTGCAGCTTCCAAATGTGTGTTACTTCCTGTCTTACCCAAGCCTTTATTACCTTGCTGTTCTGCCCTCTCATTGGCTCTTAACCCAGCTACCTCACTTCCTTGTCACTGCCTGTCTGTACAGACCTCCAGGTCTCTATGGTTGGTACTGGGATTAAAGACATGTATCACCACACTTGGCTCTGTTCCCTAGTATGGCCTTGAACACACAGAGACCCTGCTTGCTAAGTGATTGGATTAAGAGTGTGTGCTACCAGTGCCTGACTTTTTTGTGTTTACTTAAAATGGCTTGCTATTTCCTCTGATCTCCAGGTAAGCTTTATTTATCAAAGCACAAATAAAATATCACCACATTTCAGCACGAATAAAATGTCACCACACCAGATAATCTGTATGTTTTGTGTCAGGAATTTTACATATTTGATATTTTTTAACTGATATATCCATTTCTTCTATCATATCTTCAACATCTCAAATTCTCTCTCCATCACCTGTATTCTGTTGCTGAGGCTTGCCTCTGAAGTTCCTGTTCAATTTCCTAAATTTTCTATTCCCAGATTTTCCTCCATTTACTATTTCTTTATTGATTCTATTTCTACATTTAAGTCTTGAATTGTTTCATTCATTTTTTCCACTCTTTGTTGTGTTCTCACAGATTTCTTTAAGATGTTTATTCATTTCCTCTTTATGGACCACCATCATATTCATAAAGTTTATTTTAAGGTACTTTTATTACTTTCTAGCATTTCTCAGGGCCTACTGGAGTTAGGTTGCTAGGCTCTAGTGGGAACATATTGTCCTGGCTGTCACTGATTTTGTTTTAAATTGGTGTTTGAGCATCTGGGATTTGGAAGATTGTATTTTTAGGTGATGATATCTGTTCTTTTCTTTGTTCAGTAGGTGTTCCTTTCTTGGTTTTTGTTATCCTCTCCGTTTCTTGTGATGGGTGTATGCTGGTAGGGAAATGCTTCTGAGATCCTGCTAGTTTTTGTCACTTGAGGTTCTGTGTACAATGAGTATCTAGGTATTGAAAGCTAATACTTAGGGATAGTGATGGGTTGAGCATGTCCACCGGAGTGAGGAAAATGGGGTGCTCCCCCAGGCTCTGCTTAGTTCCCTGGGCCTGGGGGCAGGGAGAGTTAGAAGAGGAAACCGCAGGTAGTATGCTATATAGTTCAAGAATAAACTGGGGGAAGAGTTGGAGGAAAGAAGGGAGAGTCAAGATCTGAAGCTTGCCTGACTACTTTACTAGCCTACTTGCTTTTCTGTAGGCTTGGACAGAGGGTTCCTGCAGATCTCCTTCCAGAGTTGGGTGCTGAGACAAAAGGATGAGTAGAAAGGGTGGACATTTGGAGGAATAGAGCAGCTTGAGCTAGAGGTGGAGGCAAAGACAGAGTGGGACCTGCATCAGGTGGTTTTCAACAAAGCTGGAGGACGATGCTGGAGGGTCGATGTGGGAGAACAGAAGTGAAGATCTGCAGTTAGCTTAAATGCTTCTCAGGCCTGTGTGGCTGACGGGTTCCCAGGTAATAGCTTTAACAACAGTTCTTAATCTTGCTTTCGGTTCAAATAATCGAGGAGCTTTTAAATTATGCACACTGAGTTCTAACTCAGTGAAGTTTATCATAATCTCTTGATGTTTGAACTCAACAAGCCAAAACAAGAGGAATAAAAGTGTGATTTACATAAGTTCATAGTCTATGCTTTGTGTTGAAAGAGCTATTCTTATTGTAGGAATTCTAAAAGATGGGAAATAAACAGTTATTGTGGTTACAATGCTGAGTGTGTCTTTTTGAAATTGTCGTAGAGCTACTCGTCCCAGGTCAAGGTCTCTGCAGAAACACACTGACCAACAAGAACTCTGCTTGTGTAGATCCGCTATTGAGTTTGAACACGAGAAGACAGGATACATGACAACATGTTTTGTTTGTTTGTTTTGCTTTTTTTCTGGTTTTTTGGGAAACCAGTCAAACACAAAACAGTCACTTGAAGTAAATACAAAGTGCCTCTCCGATGATCTGTGTGTTTGTTATCAATATTTTCTAGCATTCCCTTTTAACTGTAGACACTAGTATTTCTAACAGAAATTTATCATGTTCACCAGAGGAAACACAACACCCAAGTTCTTCATCATTTCTGAAAGTATTAGTACCTTACCTCACAGTACCTTACACACAACCTCACTTACATCACAGTTGTTTGAAATTTCTACTTCTCTTTATCTCATGAAAACAAAGAATTAGGAGTTAGACACAAAGAAAAGAGGATTGTGTTTAGGGTACATTTTGAAAAATATCCACCTTTATTTCTTTGGGTTTTGTGAAAAAGAATTTTAAAATAAACATCAGTTAAAATGTGTCTAAGGTATTATTATTTTTATTTTTCATACTTTATTTGGCATTTCTCTGAAATTTGTTAGGCCTTACCATCAAAACTTAGCAATAGATTTTCACAATAGAATGAAATTTATAGTACACAAGGATGCACTTCTCAAAAAATATATAGAAATATTTTTCAAATAGTCTAAAACAGACAAGATCATTTCTGAAATATTGGTTACATATATTAGAATTAAAAACTTGAGGAGCATTATTGTCAAAAACAATGCAAGGAAAAGATCTTCTAAGTAAACACAGACAACATGAACAACAAGAAGTTAAAATATTTTCAAAAATCTTAAAGCTAGTAAACGATTGAATAAAATGTAAACGATCAGCCTTCAAAATCAATAAGCTTTCCATTACCAGCCTGCTTTGTTTTCATTTGTTACAAATAGAAAGTAATTTCCTCAATTTCATTTAATTTAGTAATTTTGGAAAAGTAAACATGTAATAAAGAACTCTACTTATAAGTCAGACAGGACAATTTATTGAATTAATTTTAGTAAGTGCATTATGCAATTATCCTTTTCTGCAGCACTACTTTTAAAATTACTTTAAGATGAGTACAAATACAATGAAGCACTAAAATTACATTAAATAAAAATATATATCTATTAATTTGTATTCATCACTGTGGTATTATACTATTATATAATGAATGTAGAAGAGACATGTATTACACTAGTACATAAATAATTTGAATGTATAATTATTCTGAGTACGTCTGTAATTTCATATTATCAAAACTTTCAATAAGTGAAGTACTGCAAAGTCGAGAGGATAAAGACAAAATAAAATGGTTACTTAAACAATGGAAAACAAAAAATTCTGCAGCTGAGTTAGATATGAATAGAAGGTAAAGTTTCATCAGATGAGCTAGTGGGCAACATTTGAAAGGGTAATACATCCAATGATAAAACGCTTGAAACTTTATTGGTAATGATATTGGAAGGTGGAATGAGGAAAAGTTATGGTAAACCATTTTGCAACCACAGATAAATGTTGATGTGATTATGAGCAGAATATTACCTAACTACATTTCTGTTGTGCTCATTTATCTAATGGTTCGATAAAAACTGAATTGGAAGTAGGAGCCTTTTATCATACTCACCAACAATACTATATTTAGTACTGAATTTGCTAAATTGTATCCAATTAATTCTTACAGAATTCATAATTTAAATGAGGCAAACTGGTAACTGGAAGATAGGCAATGACGCAAATGTTTGCCATGTCCACAAGTCTGTGGATTTATTCACTTGCAAAAAAAAAAAAAATACTCGTGTACACAAAATATATTTATTTTGGCCACTTTCAAGTTGAAAAATTTAAATAATACATCTGGATTGCACATATTTAAATTATAAATTTTTATCATTCTTGCATTCCTTAATAACATCCCAGGTTTAAATACAGGTCTTTGGGAAAAATGACTCTTCCTCTGGAAGATGTTGATAATCAGGCAAATCATGTGGAATTCCATTTATTTAACTAATCATCCTTTCATTCTTTAAAAGAAATGGAAAAATATAACATTTAAGAATATTTTTCTTATGTTCTTTATATATGTTAAATTTAAGTAAACATGGAATTGCATGATACTTACACTGCCATATGTAAAAGCTTTTTGTGTTTTAGTGCAAGAAAGTAGAAAACAATATTCAGGAGATATAATAGCTTAGATATTATTCTCATACCAACTAAATTTATAATCTCTTTACTAATAGATTATATTAACTTCTTAATTTCTATTATGAGATAATCAGATATTCTCATTTGCTAAATTAATGGTTTATCTGTCACACTGAATAATAAAATTTGAATCATGTTTTTGCTCTACTTTGCTTTCAGACTCTTTCTCTCTGCATATCTTATATTTTGTCATTTACCTAGGTAAAGGGGTTGTTTTATATTTTATCAACAAACCCCCTTTGTCTCTTATTCCAAAGATGATCCTAACAATCAGGAACAAACTAAACTAATTGTTGTGCAGTTATGATAATAGTATTCTACTGTGCACAGACTGTAGCAATTACTGAGGTCTTAGTTTAAACAGAGCATACTAATATCCATGGGACATAATGATGGTAGTCCTTAGACAAAAGATTGTAGCACCACATGACTACATCAGGACTATTGAGAGATCACAAATTAATGACTTAATGATGTACTTTGAACAAACAGTAACTTTCAATACCTCTCCCCAAAGAATGTGAGAAAAGAAAATCAAAATCACGACTGAAATTTTATGAAATAAAAGAAATAACAACAGGGAACACTACAAAGAATAAACAAAAAGAAGGATTTGTTATTTGAAAAGATGAAGAAGATTGACAAACTTTTGGCCAAATTAAGCCAAAGAGAGAAGATTCAAATTAATAAAATTAGAACATAAAAAGAGAAACACTATAACTGGTACCAAGAAAACTCAAAAAAATCATAAATCAGTACTCATTGAATTCGTAGAAAATGCCCTTATTTTCTGATCTCCTCACTTTTTTCAAAGTTATTGATAATCATTTTGTTAATAGATTTTTAAATTGGTTTTCACTAAGTGTAAAACAAAGATATCTTCAAATCTTCATGAGGTTTAATATAGGAAAAGCTTTCAAGTCATACAGAGTAAGGAAGCAAAAGCAGGTGAAGAGAAGCACTAAACCTAACTCCTAGAAAGATAAAGGGAGAGGAAGACATAGAAGAGTGGCAGATCACAATACACATTTGTAAATAATCTGGCCTGGCATATTGCCAGTCACGGGCAAAAACTCCAGGTCAAGGAGTTCTATGTCTTGACATAATGGACCTCTGTCACTACTTCTAGCCATACAACCATGACATAACTATAGTGGTGGAAACATACAAACAGTGAGTACATTCATATTGGACATGGTTTTAGATTTCTGTAGCATCCAGTTAGAAATGAAATGTTAATTTACTCATGCTGTGGCTACCCTGTTCTAGTGCTTTTCTTCTGCTCTACATTTCATCTTGATTTTCTTCTGTTCTGTATTTCTGTTTGTCAGCATTTTGGGTGTCTTTGAAATCAGGATCATGTCCCTGATATTCAGAGATATCCTCGCAGGGATCTCCAGTTATAACTAGTGGAGTTCACATGATTTATCTGTCTACTAAAATTCAGAAGGCTGGAACATCAGAGTATATTACTGTTGCCATTCTTGACATGTATGCAACATTTTTATTTTAAGGAATGTATAACACACCATGATAACTATCCTTGAAAACAAAAATATTAATTTAGCAAATCTTTAGAGAGAGCGTGTCTTCGTACAATGTAAGACGATTTTAATTTGATGTATATGGATACTTTCCTGTATTTATTTCTGTGTGCCTCTTGAATGTCTGCTGCTTAAGTAGGCCACTAGACCTTATTGGAGCCTTCGGAAACTGGAGTTACAGATGGCCCTGTGCCCCCATGTGAGTGTTTAGATGTGAACCAGGGGCCTCCAATAGAACAGCCAGTGCTCTTATCCAGTGTGCAATTCCTTCAGTTATTTTCATTAACTTTTCATCAAATACAGATCCCTCAGGAGTAATAAAGTGCATTGGTGATATTTAAGTTTTCAACAGGCCTTCACCATTATTTATTCAATGACTATAATATTCAGAGTGAAGAAATTTGATTATAAAACATTAGTTCTTGATATATTACTATCCCATAATCTTCAAAAAACTTAAAATACAGCAATGAAAATGCACCAGACAGATTTCTGAAATTTGTTTATACGACTTTATTTAGTTCTTAAAATAAAATGTGGACTAGTTCTACAACTACTACATTATATACAACATAGAATTGAGGTACATCATTCTAAATAATATTCCCAAATTCACATATACAAGACATAATTTGAAAAAGTAGGATATGGTTATGGAATCAATGTGTGAATACAAGCTAAATACGTTTAGTGAGTTGTAGCTAGAGTTTTTCTGCCTGGCCCACGGCCAGGACAAATCTCTCTCACCCGCCAGTCCCACAGCCACTCAGACCCAACCAAGTAAACACAGAGACTTATATTGCTTACAAACTGTATGGCTGTGGCAAGCTTCTTGCTAACTGTTCATATAGCTTAAATTAATCCATTTCCATAAATCTATACCTTGCTATGTGGCTCGTTGCTTACTGGCATCTTCACATGCTGCTTGTCATGGCAGCGGCTGGCAGTAACTCCCTCCGCCTTCCTATTCTCTCCATTCTCCTCTCTGTTAGTCCCGCCTAAATTCCTGACTGGCCACTGGCCAATCAGTATTTTATTTATTGACCAATCAGAGCAATTTGACATACAGACCATCCCACAGCAGTGAGGTTTTCATAAATGAGTACTGTACTTATATCATTTCCACTCCTCGCTGACAACTTATCCTGAGTCCCCCACACACTCTCAAATTCAATATATCTGTATCTTGAATTAACATTGGTACATAAGTATGTGTGTTTGTAAATACAGCCTCAACATTTTTAAATTTTTTGGTTTTTTCCCATTTATTTAAAATAGATTATTTTTCTCACATAATAGATCCTGATTATGGATTTCCCTACCTCTACTCCTCTTAGATCCACCCCATCTCCCCTCCCATGCAGATCCACCTCCTTTCTCTCTCACTGGAAAACAATATAATATAATATAATATAATATAATATAATATAATATAATATAACATAATATAATATAATGTAATATAATATGATATGATAAGATAAAACAAAAAATAAAAAATTGGGATAGAACAAAACAAATAAAAACAATTTAAAAAAAAAGAAAAGGGGCCAAGAGAAGGCACACACACACACACACACTCACACACACACACACACACACACACACAACAAATACAGATGCAAAAGCACACTCATGCTCATTCACACACTCAGGAATCCCATAAAAACACAAACTGGAAGCCATAGTGTATACACAAAGGACAATATTTCTGCTTTCACTTCTGTAGCGTTTTCTAAAGCCTGAGTGGTGTGATTTGATGAAAATATCTTTAAGGATCAAATGGCACAAATCCTAATTAGTCTTAATTATAAAAACCCAGAGCCAGATATCAGGTAAATGCTGAAAAATCAGTAAAGGAACCAGCCACTAGAGCGACTTCTTACCTCTACCAAATCTTCAGCCTGACAGGGACTAAGCTCCTGTTTCCTCTTACCTTATATTCCTCAGTCTGCAAGCCATATCACTTCCTGTCTCCACCTCCCTAGTTCTGGGATCAAAGGCTTGAGATTCCAAGTGTTGGGATCAAAGATGTGTGACACCACTGCCTGGATCAATCTTGTGTACCCCAGGGTGGCCTTGAACTCATACAGATACATCTGCCTTGCCTTCTGAGTTCTGGGGTTAAAAGTGTGTGCCACAACTGTCTAGCCTCTAAGGTTAACTAGTGGCTTAGCTCTTCACTCTGATCTTCAGGCAAGCTTTATTTGTTAGATCACAGAGAAAATGTCACCAAAAATGAAAAAGGGGAGTAAAGATGAAGAAGGGAATACAGGAGAGAAGGCTTAAATTAAGGGCCAAGCCGGGCGGTGGTGGCGCACGCCTTTAATCCCAGCACTCGGGAGGCAGAGCCAGGAGGATCTCTGTGAGTTCAAGGCCAGCCTGGGCTACCAAGTGAGTTCCAGGAAAGGCGCAAAGCTACACAGAGAAACCCTGTCTCAAAAAACCAAAAAATAAATAAATAAATAAATAAATTAATTAATTAATTAATTAATTAATTAATTAAGGGCCATTTGAGGGGTAGTAAGGAAATACAGTTGTAGCTTCCTAAAATATGCACATATATTGAGGCTGTCTAAATGAAATCCCCTTAGCACTTTTAAGAGGAAATTCATATATAATTGTGTTAAAAGACTTAATGGCCTATCTAAATTTTTAAATTTATGTTAACCATTTACTATTTTTCATAACTTTTCATACTCTGTTTTCAGTCATAATTATTTTATAAGATATTTAAAATTTTACATAAAATGATATTGTAATATATGCACTAAACATTACTAAATGTAGCTCCGAAGCTATGTCTATGAGTCACAATCTTATAAGTAGTATGGAAGAATTATGAGTCCTCAGTATTCTCAGCAGCAGATTGATATAATATCTGAAATATTTACTGGATGTCTAATTTGATTAACCTGGTTATTCTCTTGGTTGTTGTCAGATCCAAGGAAAGTTCTGCTCTGCCAGTTCAGGGGCCATTCCCTTCTACCAAAGAAGCCATTTCCTCATCACTGTCAGAAGTCATGAATGGCTGTCTGTGGTGCCTATTAGCATACCAAAGATCATGCAGGCTGCCATGCTCACTCAGGAGCACAACTTCCTGCAGCTTTTCCCATATCTTTTGACCCTGTATCCTAACATAAATTTCTCCAGCTCATGGACTTCCCCTCTCCACGTTCTCCTTTCCTATAATCTTTCCACTTCACCAAGTGCTCTCCTTTGTCTTCTTTGCTTCGACCCCTCTCTCTAGGTCTCTACCCCTCTCTCTAGGTCTTTGTCACCTGCAATCTCTTTATTGTCCTCTAACACTCTTCCAACAACTCTCCTCTTCGGGCCACATCCTGTCTGCTAGCCATATTCAGTCTACTCTTTTCTCTTTCTGCTCTATACTCTCCCAGATGCTTTGGGTTATACCCTCCCTTGTATCTACAGTAAAATCTGTCCCCTTGGTCAACCATACCTTGGAGAAATCATGTCCTCAGATATTATAGTTATATTGTGAAATTGTATATCTGGTAGGAAGTTCATGTGTGTGCATATATTCATATTCTTTTATGAATTCCTTTTATATCATATTTGTGACTTAGGTATAAGGATAAGTTTAATAGCTTTAAAATATGGAATGGCTATAATACATATATTCTATTTTGGGTGATTTTATATAGTCATATATATATATATATATATATATATATATATATATATATATATATGACTGTCACCAGTATATCAAGTGATCATTACTATAGTTAAGTCTTAGTGGAGGAAAGTTACAACATAATGAAAATGAGAAATGTTCCTGTGTTGGTAGTAGAGATTTTGGAAAATCTTAGACACAAATAAACAATGATCAAAATGCTATGGTTGATATACATATATATATATATATATATATATATATATATATATATATATATATATATATATATATATATATATATACTCAACAACAAAGCTCACTAGAACAAATAATTTAACTGTGGCCTCAGTACAGCACTTGGATCTGAGTAAGACTTCTACAAAGTACAACTCTTAAAGCAGAATAAAACACGTAAGGCAGATTCTTGAGAGGAGGGAAAATTGTCAGGACTTGAGTTGTAAATTTTCAAAGGGAAAAGAAGGAAAGGCAGCATTGATTTTTACTTCTTCCTACATTCATACACTAGTTCAAAGTAGCAAGACTCCAGTCCTGCTGAAGAGACTGATACCGAGATCTAACATTTTCATGAGTCTCACATAGAAAGGATCCATGTACTAAAAGGGAAGGACCAGTACAACTAAAGATTTCCTGGATATCAGTTTGATTCAGATACCACAGATACTGAAATTGTCATCATATTTTGATCATGTATGAAATTTCATCATCAGAAGAAACAAGTCAGCTAAACATACTGAATTGTATGATAGCCTCAGCATCAAAACTCATTCACAAGAGGAAAGGTTGAAAGACTACCCAACTCATTCATAAAGACAGCTTTATCCTGATATCAAATGGGATAAGGATACACACACAATGAAAATCAAATTTCACATTCTGTGATCAATACAGATACAAAAGATCCCCCCAAATGTTATTTCATAACACCCTTTCTCTGCACAATGTGATATTGTTAACCCCAAGCACATTATTTATTTTCTCTCTAATGTTTTAGGAGTAACTGTGCTTGAAGGGCCTATTTATGCAGTGGGAGGCCATGACGGCTGGAGCTATCTGAACACGGTGGAAAGGTGGGATCCGCAGAGCCAGCAATGGACATATGTAGCCAGTATGTCCATTGCTCGGAGCACTGTTGGAGTAGCAGCACTGAATGGCAAGTGAGTAAATTTTTCTGAAATTTTTTAATAGGTTAAGAAAAAAATAATTGAGTGGTAGTATTTAAGAATCATTTTCAAATAAAGGTATGCATACTTACCATACAAAATAAACTAAAATTTCCCAATATTAATTGTTAATCCAAGGAATATTAAGTGTATGTTATGAGAATATTTCTAAACTTTGAGTAAAATAGTTAAGTAGCTTTCAAAAAGTTAATAAAGATTTTGCGTTTATTGTACTTTTACTGTATGATTGTACGAGTCTGTCCACTTATCAACCTGTCTTTCTATCACCCTTAAATTAGTAATTCTCAAAACTCAACAGAATTTTTTATTAAATTTTCGTACAATATATTTTGGTCATATTTTCCTTTTTCTCCACTCATCTCAGAACCTCCACACCTCCCTATCCATCATGCTAGCTCTCCCTCTCCAATAGCAAGAAAAACACCACAGTGAAAATCTAAATGTAAACAAACAGAAAACCAAAAAGACACATAAAAAAATCCAAAACAGCTAAAGAGCCCACGAAAAGACAATAAACAACCATAAAATTCATTTTATGTTGGCCAATTACTTCTAGTCATGGGATGTTTTTTATATACCCATGTCACACCATTGGAAAAATCTGATTTTCTCTTTGCTAGCAGGTATTAATTGTGAAGAACTTCTTGATTAGAAGTGGAACTTTGCGTCCACTTCCTCTTTTCAGTGTGAGAATTTTGTCTGGTTTGAACATCTGAGGTCTTGTCCATGCTGTCACAATTTCTGTGAGTTCATACATGCATCGGTCCTGTTGATGTTGTAGACACTATTTGCTATAATTACCTTCTACCTTTGGCTCTTATAATCTTTTTTGTTTCCTCTATTGCATAGATACCTGAGCCTTAAGGTTTCCCATGCACATTGTTCTCTGCATATTGTCCTTCCTCATCATTGTTGAAATAATTGTTTATATAAGTAAATTAAATGTAACTAGTAACTGGCAGATTTTTATGTAGTAATTATAAATTTGAAAATTATTGTATTTATGCATACTGACTATGGTTGATCTCCAAATATCTCATGACGGTACCAAAGCTCCATTCTCTGTGTTGGATTATTTCTGTGATTTACCTGACTGACTGTAAACTGCAGGCATCCTGCTGGCTAAGGACTGTGTTATCTGACAAAGAATCAAGTCTGGGAACTCATGCCATACATACATGCTAGGACTGGGGTGATGTGAGATACTGCATTGCCTATAATTTCTTGTGCACGCCAGATAATGATCTGTGATAAAGCTCCACAGTCACTGCCTTCTCCCCTCCCGGATAGATCATTCCTCACACTGTGTATACCCTTATTTCATCTTTTTTCTCTGTTACACTGGGGATGAAAAAAATCTCCCCTTCTTTACAGAGCTCTAATGAAGTGGTTTTTGTTGTTGTTGTTGTTTTGTTTTTTTTAAGATAGTTACTCAAACTGGAACAATTGTGCAAACTATTTCATGGTCTTGTTTAAAAGCTGAACACAATTTTGTTAGCTAAAACATATTTGGGTTTTTTGTTTGTTTGTTTTCTTTGTGGGTTTTTCTTTTTTTCTTTTTTTTTTTTTTCGAGACAGGGTTTCCCCTGTGTAACAGTCCTGACTGTCCTGGAACTCACTCTGTAAAACAGGCTGGCCTTGAACTCACTGAGATCCGCCTGCCTCTGCCTCCCAAGTGCTGGAATTAAAGGCGTGTGCCACCACCACTTGGCTATAGTATATTTGTTAATTCTTTCCACTTTAACAGATTCCAGGTAATGCATTTATAGTCTTGTATTTTTATTACTTTTGAGCTACTTCAGACAGGTTTATTTTTGGCATAAATCATGCTCTTAACATTCAGATAATTTTTGGCATAAAAACGTTTTAAAAAAGTACATATGCACATGTGGGAGTATACTAAAATATTATACTAAATATTCTATTTTATTCAAAGAAAATCTTTTTATGTGTCATTTTCATATTTTCCCTTGATTGGTTCTTTTTGATGTACTTTTACTTGTATTTAGTATAAATCTCATATTTAAAAAAAAAACATAGCCCAAATCATCCTTAAGATTTAACCTGTAGATAAATACACATTTCAGTTTGAGTAAAATGTAGGCTCTTTCAAATACTTTCCTGAGAATATGGCAGTGTATTTATTTTAAATACAATCACTCTGTAAGTGTGTAATGATGTTCAATGTTGTCAAAGATGATTCAACTTATTCACAGTGGTTTATATTTTTGAATATTTTATGTTAGATGGTTGTTCATATAATCAGTGTACAGAACTAAAGTGGAAAACACATTATGTATGTGAATATAATCACTATTTTGTTAACAGATTATGTTATTCTCTTTGACTTTTACTTACATACCATATGCTTTGGTGGAAGAGAAACACACACTAAAACAATAATAAAAGTCTGTACTTGCCTTTATAACAGTGATGTTTAATACTTGTCTTAAAAGTCTTAAAAGTCTCCCTTTTTATCTTACTCGGTACTGTTTTTTTTTTTTTTTTTTTTTGGAGATTTTGATATCTTTTCTTCATTTTGCATGTTTAGTGTTTTGATTTTTATCTACAATGAGGAACTCCTTTGTGTATTTGGTGTTCTGTATGCTACATTATCCTAATTCATTTGTTACATTAATGTGCAATGAAATACAAAGGCATCAGTGTTTGAATGACAACTTATTTTATTTTAGATTGTTCTGATAACTACCTTGTATCAGAGCTATTCTTCCTTATGAGCTTGTTTTTAAATATATTAATTTTTGTATATTTATAGTAAATATTCTCCAGCCCTAATAATAATACATGCTTGGAGAGTCTAGTCACAGTTTTTGAAATATACATTAAATGTCTATTCAATTTCTTTGATACCCCCTTTCAAGTGCATTCATTACACAAGTTAATGTTCAGCCCCAGTTGATAATATCTTCAGGAATTTCACTTTACTCCAATAGTCATTCATGCCATATAATAAAGTTAGATACTAATTAGCAGGAGACATGCAACTTCTTCAGGGGACAATGCCTGAGAAAGCACAAGTGTCTCTCCTGTGGCAAAGCCCCTGGAGATCCTGACCGTTTGGAAAGAGCATGTGGACAGTTTACTGTGTAATTCTGGGTATGCCCCCACAAGCATATGCAATATGTACTCTCCTTACCTTCACCGTGCTAGCCATACTGCTGGTGTTAATGAATAACAGTAGGCCATGAAACTTAATATTGCACTTTTGCATAACCGTTCTGGAAAGAGTGATTTTAACCATAGGAGCTCTAAAGGAATGATATTAAATAGATGATATCAAGAGTTAATAGGAACAAGGAGCATTCACAGAAACCCACTGTTCCCTCATTTCTAATAACTGCGCCAATACCCAAAGAACATAAGGGAGATAGAGATAAGACAAGGGAAAAGCAACACCAACTATTAAGGGTAATTTTCCAGGTCATGGTGTCTATAGAATAAATGGAAAAATCTAGTTTGCCCACAGAGGGGATGGAGTAGTACAAAAATGTAGAATGGATTGATCCAACTTTGGCTGGTGAGTTGATCATGAGAACCCAGAACCTACCAGATACAAATATTAACCACAAGAGACAAAACTATCTCTCTCCCTGCATGATGCTGTAACCACATGTGCTGCCAATCAGGAACACTCTTCTGCCTCTAGGTGTGCCTAGTTAGACAAGTTCCTTTGTAGCTTGCAAAACTACTTATGCTTCTGACCATAGAGATATAGGTAAAAAAGGTAATGGTTACCTGTGGGAGAGTTGGGAGATGGAAAGCAAAAGAGATAGGAAACAAACTGGTAATTATTGGTCCCATTTTTTAGAAACTTAGGATGTAAAAACTGGCTGTCAAACTGTTCATGCAGACCATTGATGCTGTATAAATAAAGATGGCTCAAGCATTCCGGGGACACTTGATTGAACTACAGCAGATAGTCAAGGTCTCTGGGTCCCAACTCCACACATCTATTCCAGGTCCTCAAACCCGCGTGGAGCAAGGCCTCCAGCACCTAATGTTATTTTAATTTATTTTATTGGAATTGTTTGTATTTTATCTCCGTACATTCCTTCAAAATACGAAACTATTTGGAATGATTTCGTATTATAGTTGCAATCATCTTTGTCTTTTAAATTGAAGCAATGCAGCTTTGATTTGAGAATCTTTTCTTAAAACTAGACAGTGTTTTAACAGCTTCAGTGTTCTGTAGCTTGATGACTCTCTTCATGTCTAGGTGATTTTCTTACGTTAGAAATATAATCATTACAAGAGAATCTTTCACTTCAAAATCATAGCTAGGAATTCTCTCACCTCTGACAGCTGTTTGGGCATTTTCTCCTACCTGCAAATGGAAGATTTCCTCTTATTTTCACATATCACTTCAATGTCATTCTATATTAGGTGTTATATCTTTGATGTTTACAATTCTTTCAATTAAGAATCATACATACTAAGAAGCAGTCATCTTAAATGTAGATTATTTATTCTACTATTTTTGTGTAAAAATAAAAAAAATTCCTTAGAGTTTAAAATTGATGTGTTCAGACAGATCAAATGCAATATAACACTGAATCCATGAAATAATCTTATAATAAAGTATATTAAGTTAATAGTTCATATTTGTCACCTTAGATTTATTTAAAGCCAGAGATTTACTTAGCAGGTAAAGAAAATGCAACCAAAGATTTACTAATATTGCAACATGGGAGGAGGGAGTTTGATCATAATGTTAGACCCCACAAAGTTCCAAATGTATACCTGTGTGTATATAAAGCACAGATATGCTATATAAGTGTATATGTGTATATGTTTTTTCTATTTTTATCACTACTTTGATTTTGTTATTTGAATGTTTGAATTCTAGTTAAATTTATTTTTTTCTGATTGTTTGCTTATTTTATATCATCTCCCAATATGGCTACTAATATAGTCTAAACAATACCTCACTTTGGCATGAATTTCATTAAATGTGTGATACCATCCCTATAGAATCTGAAAAACATAACAAAACAATGCAGCTCAGTCTTATATTTCATCAGGCACTCATCCATTCCCTTGGAACGTCATTTTGGTAATTCTGGTAGCTATTGTAATTTACATACAATATGAAACATTTAGCTTAAGAATAATGTAAAGAGAATTGATGTGTAACTTATCTACCATGACCTCTGTTCCTTAATCTTCAAGGCCCATCTCTGTACTATACTTCCTGGGGAAGATTCATTTTTTTTAATTCAAAACTGATATTCTTTTTCTTAACGTTAGAACCTCAATTTGCTTTAATCCATATCAGAGTCATAAATTTAAAAACAAATAAATAGAAGAGAAAGAAAACTGCTCATTTAGTGAATCTTACTATTTGAGATGGGAGATTAATACATTATCTCCTGGGAAAATATTTTGTTTTGTTTTCCAGTGAATGTATTTTTGAAACAGGGTCTCTAATAGCCGATGGGTTCAGATTTGCCTTAGAATTAGGGATAACCTTCAACTCCTGACACTTTTTGCTTCTGTCTCCTGACACTTTTTGCTTCTGGGATTCACCATGCCTTATTTAAACAATGCTTAGGGTCAAACTCTGTACCTCATGTATACTAACAAGTGAGTTTAATTCTTATCACAGGTGTAACCTCATGGACTGTCTGATTCTTGTCAAGTAGAGAAACATTCCAATATCAGAGTACAATGTGTGTCAAGTACAAAAGTATGTAATGCATAAAAATAAATGCGTTATGAAAAATGAGACACAAAAGATTGACTAGACAACATTGTTAGTTATTTGGCGGCGCTCTTACCCTCTGAGGAAATGTCACAAAACATGACAGAATCCACTAACAAGAGTTTTCTTAAGATAAGAGAGAGATGGGTCCTGCTTTCGTATCCATTCTGTAAGCCTATGTATTTTTATAGGTGAATTAAGTCCTTTGATATTGAGGGATATTAATGACCAATGATTATTCATTCCTGTTATTTTTTGGTGGTGATGTGTGTGTACTTCTCTTCCTTGGGGTTTACTGCTGTGGCTTTATCTATTGCCTGTGTTTTCTAGGGTATATCTGACTTACTTAAGTTGGAATTTTCCTTCTAGTGCTTTCTGTAGGGCTGGGTTTATGGATAAGTATTGTTTAAATCTAGCTTTGTCTTGGAATGTCTTATTCGCTCCATCTTTGATGATTGAAAGTTTTGCTGGGTATATTAGTCTAGGCTGGCATCCATGGTCTCTTAGTGTCTGCATTACATCTGTCCAGGTCCTTCTGGCTTTCAAAGTCTCCATTGAGAAATCAGACATGAGTGGGGGTAATGAAGGGCGAGGGTCAAGGGAAAGAGAGCTTGGGGGAGCAGGAGATCCCAGCTGGATCAACAACAGAGAGGGAGAACAAGGAATAGGAGACCATGGTAAATGAAGACCACATGAGAATAGGAAGAAGCAAAGTGCTAGAGAGGCCCACAGAAATCCACACAAAGATACCCCCACAACAGACTGCTGGCAATGGTCGAGAGACAGCCAGAACTGACCTACTCTGATGATGGGATGGCCAAACACCCTAATTGTCATGCTAGACACCCTATCCAATGACTGAGGGATCTGGATGCAGAGATCCATGGCTAGGCCCTGGGTGGATCTCTGGGAGTCCAATTAGCAAGAATGAGGAGAGTTTATATGAGCGAGAATTGTTTAGACCAAGGTTGGATTAAGCACAGACAAATAGCCAAACAAATAGAAACACATGAACTATGAACCAGTGGCTGAGGGGTCACCAACTGGATCAGGCCCTCTGAATGGGTGAGACAGTTGATTGGCTTGATCTGTTTGGGAGGCATCCAGGCAGAGGGATGGGGTCCTGTGCTCATTGCATGAGTTGGCTGTTTGAAACCTGAGGCCTATGCAGGATTGCTTAGCTCGGCCTGGGAGGAGGGGACTGGACCTACCTGGACTGAGTCTACCAGGTTGATCTCAGTCCGCGGGAGAGGCTTTGCCCTGGAGGAAGTGGGAATGGGGGGTGGGCTGAGGGGAAGGTGAGGGGGGGCGGGAGGGGGGAGAACAAGGGAATCCGTGGCTGATATGTAGAACTGAATTGTATTGCAAAATAAAAAGGGGAAAAAAAAAAAAGATAAGAGAGAGAGACAGGTGTGCTCAGGCTTGCAGAAAGACACATGCATAAAGAGAGAAGCCGGAAATATGGCGCCTTATAAAGGCTGGGCCATGCCTGCATTCACAGGCTCATGTGGCTACTCCATGCATGTGCATAGATCACATGGTTGTGCTGAGCTCTTTACGCAACCACTCAAAGCCACGGGGTCCTGGTCATGCGAGACATTTTGACCCGGAAATGGCTATTTTGATCCAGAAATGGCTAGGCGGAAGTGTCTATGTCCGCCGGGCTTGCACAACCATGCCCAACCTTGGGGGCGTGTTGTGAATCTATCAAACATGTTCAAGGCCAGAAACTAATATGGGAAATGGTTTAAAACAAAGACAAAAGTTTGCTTTATAATTTTATGTGTATTCTCTTTTGCTAAATAATAATCTCTAACTGCTCAAAGATGACATAAATAATAATTTGATTAAAGGGGTGGCTATGAGACAATCCAGTAGTGGAATGAGTGACTTGATAGAGCAGACCTGAAAACCACCGAGCACAAAAGGTAATACTAGTTCAGCTCAGTTTTCTGTTTTCTGTCAGTTCCTTCCTACTTCAATCATGGAAGACGTTGTCTTCAACAGAGGCCAAGGGTAGATTTTAAGGACTTTAAGGATTGCTCTGTCTAAATTGTAGATGGCATAATTCGTATTTTTCCTACTGTCTAAGAACCTTGTCTAATATTCATATTTTCACTGAGACTGCCTTTAGCTCACCAAGTCAAAGTTACTTTTTCTTCCTTTTGTGATCCAAAGACATGTGGCTGACGCCTGTCACCTGTCTGTCTTGTTGCAGCAAACGTTAATGGGAAGTTTTCCACTGATGTTTCCAGATGAACCTTCAGTTAAAAAAAATCTGGAAGGCATAACTAGATTTTATTTATTTTTAATTTTAAAATATCTGATGTCAAAGGTAATACAGTCAAGGAACCCACCTATCTGTCAGGAGCTTAAATTCTATTAACTAGAATTAGTAACCAGCAAGAACAAAGAAGCTGCCTGACCTTCTAGAACAGCTGACAAGGGGGTGTCCAAAATGAGGTTTGAAGTGTCCATCTACTAGGTTTGACATTTAATTGTACTTAAGTGCTGTGGGATGGTCTGTATGTCAAATGTGTTGCTGATTGGTCAATAAATAAATCACTGATTGGCCAATGGCCAGGCAGGAAGTATAGGCGGGACTAACAGAGAGGAGAATGGAGAGAACAGGAAGCTGGGTGAGAGAGACACTGCCAGCCGCCATCAGGACAAGGAAGATGTAAAGTACAGGTAAGCCACAAGCCACGTGGCAAGGTATAGATTTATAGAAATGGATTAATTTAAGCTGTAAGAACAGTTAGCAAGAAGCCTGCCACGGCCATACAGTTTGTAACCAATATAAGTCTCTGTGTTTACTTGGTCGGGTCTGAGTGGCTGTGGGTCTGGCAGGTGAGAGAGATTTGTCCTGAGGTGGGCCAGGCAGGAAAACTCTAGCTACATTTAAGTTTTAAAATGTGGTAAATACACCGAAGCTATTTTGTATATTTACAATATCCGGTTATAAAATGGGCACATCCTAATAAGTAAAGTTAGCTGAGCTCTGTCAGCCCTTATCAGGTAACAGTGTTCTTCAGGCCTGTGTGGCAGGCACAGCAAGTCTAAGGCTGACTCTGCAATCTACATCAAGATTTCTTAGTAAGCAGTAATAAAATCAGTCACCCACCTGGCTGGGAGCTTAGTGGGAAATTCTGCAATAAGCAGTTCACATGAGGGGGTTCACTGAGAAGATCAAGCAGGAGCATTCATCCCTGGTGTCTACAGATTGTCTTTAGATCAGATTAAAGGATTTTACTTGTATTAAAAAAAAAAAAAAAACAAAGAACTACACTAGATCTAGAAATCTGCTTTAGAGTCCTTACCCTATAACTTTTCGCTAGTAGTTATTACCCACAAGGCTGGGTACCTGATGTTGTTTTTAAGAAATAATATATTTATATTAAAAGAAATTTCAATGTATTTGGTCAAACCTTGAAATTTTTTGAAAATTACATTAGAATCACATATTTATAGCTTTAATTTAACTATGAAAAATGGTAAGGAACTCTACTTCTGAGACAGATTTAAGACAGTTACATTTCAAGCACAAGAAAATGTGGAATATGGGAAGACTTTCTGGTGTTAAAAAGCACTTGATTTTATTATTAAGGAAAAGGAGAAGTAGCCCTGGACATGAGGTAGAAGGATACAAAGCATAGAGGAAGCATGGCTTTCCTAGACACAGAGAGATCAAAACTAGCTTAGATTTGTAGTAGGAGATTCAGGTCACTTCCTGATGACAATTTACTCCTTTTGGTGTCCTGTGTTATTTTTGTATCAGGGCTTCCTATTGTAAAGAATAATGTATCACCACGCATGAGTGAACCAATCACTCATATTGATATGACAGCGTAGGCAAGAAGTTTAGTCATGAATATGAAATAATGAGTGTCTTCTCAAATCTTACCAGCTAAGAATTTTCATGTGCCTGCACTTCAGGAAATGCACAGCTGTCGTAAGCAGGGCAACACGATGGAATTCTAAGGACACTCTGGGCTCTGCTCATCTTTCCTTCCTTCTTCTGCTTCTTCCACCCAGCTCTCTAACTCGGAACTTTCTTGGACCAGAGGATAAATAGGCAATACTCTCTTTTGAACAAGTAATGATGATTTATATCCACCCTATATTTTCATGGCAAAGCAAGAAGACTGTAAGAAAATTTCTTTAGGGCAGAAAGCAGATTTGTTTCTGAAGTGCAATGAAAGTATCATTTTCCTTCAAGACCAAGTTTAAACACTCACTTGAAGCTCCTTTTTAAAAGATTAGCATGTCCTAAACTCAAGACTCCTCAAGGTGTGAAGCACACTCATAGGCTATGAGTTCTCACCTCAATCTTTCTCCAGTACCATTGGGAAACAAATGAACGGTAACAGGAGACTTGTTCTGCATTCACATTTCTATGAAACAATCTGGGTCATTGGTCTTCTGCCAGCTTCTGTAAACTGGCAGATTAGAAGGGTTAAATCTTACTCTTTTGACAGAAGCAATACAGCTAAGAGTGGAAACCAGAACTGGGCTTTCTGTTCCTTGGTTGTAACACCAGCACACAGGATGCTGTGGAGCTAAAAGGAAGAAGTGTTATGAGCTGAATGCCAGTCTTAAATACATAGTGTCAGACCAAAAACATATCTCCAAACTGTAGAGTCAATAAATGAATAAAGGCATCCAGAGTCTCATCATTATACTACTACTCCTCTAAACATTTGAACCTATATCATGACAATGCAGGATTTATTTCCCAGAGTCACCGAAGTGAATGTGGCAATATAAAATCAGTAGCACTGTCTTTCATGGGCATGCATTAACTAGATATGAAGGCATGGAACCTTGGTCCCAAAACATTATGCAAAAACATCTTTACGCTAATTAAACACAGAAGAAATAGAAAATAATGGGGAAGATTTGGATGCTTGTTACTCTCAGCAAAGCAAGACTAAAATCAAGTATATGTCTGTGTCTTATGCTAACTCTACCATGAAAGATATATGTTGCTCAAAATTCATTGCAAAATGAGGAAAAAGCCTGACAATTCCTTAAGGGTGTTTCTTTGGCAGCTTTTCCTTGTAGGTTCAAAATGAAATCTCAGCTTCGCATCTTGGCTTCCACACCTCTTTCATTCTTCATCTCTCTTTCTCATCCGGCTGCATCACTCCCTCCCATCCTCTCCCAGCACCTGCCACTTTTTATACATCACCTGCTGTTACCTTTCATCAGCCACGTCTCTACATACACTTTTCTTCTGTGTAATGCTGCCCCTGCATTTCTTCATTCTGCAGATTTTACTCAGCTTTCAATGCTGACTTGAAATGTCATGTTTCCTTTCTTGCTGTGAAACTGTCAGCTGTCACTTCATATGTTGTCAGCTCATTTACCTCAGTATTGGAATCCTCTCTGCTCTTCAGAGTCCCAACATCTAATTTGTCCTCATAGTAAAAGCAAGCAGAGAGTCTACACTAAGATTAAATAGATATAGAGGGGCATCTGAGGATACACAGGCTAATTGCTCAGGAAAGTCTGTGTTCACAGGGTAACATTTTTCTAGCAGCTCATTTGGGTTATTTCTATCCTTGGTTATAATTTTAGTGATAAATATAATAAATTATTTTTTATTTACTTTTACCTTTTAGTTCTTGGTCATTTCCTGTTTGTTTAGAAATAAGTAGATTACAGTTTGAGGCTGGCCTGGTCTACAGAGCAAGATCCAGGACAGGCACCAAAACTACACAGTGAAAACCTGTCTCAAAAAAAAAAAAAAGAAGAAGAAAGAAGAAGAAGAAAGAAGTAGATTACAAATAAATTTGCTCTATTAGATATGTTCACAAAGTGATTATTTAGATTTCTTTTACCATTGTGGAAACATACCTAATAGTTTTCATACTGCATTCATAGAACAGTGAAGGAAGACATTGTTATCTCTTTAAATGAATCATAATCCACCATTTTTTCACAATTCTTTTACAGTATATTGTGTATTTTCTGCTATCAATTTTTCTAGTATCTCTTATTAATTTTATGTTGTAAAATCATACTATTGTTCCTTAGATTGTTAAACATTGGATTGTTTGGATAATACAAAAATTATAACATATTCCAGTAGAAAATTATATAAATTTTCACTAAATTAAATTATGTAGTTCAAGTCATTAAATTAGTTTTAAACTGATTATACAGCATATCTTAAATAATAATTTACATAAATATCTATAAAATAATACTTTTTTTATTCAGACATTTAACAAATTTCTTCAATATGTATAAAATGTGTTAGTAGATTTTTACCTGGGGTGGATTCAAAAGTAATTATATCAAAGAAGTTAATGATGTAATCTATGAACTTTGCAGAAACCATTTATTTCCATGTAACATATTTTTAAAAATGCTATTACTGAAAAGTATGTGAATAGAGTCAATACTTAACTTTATACAAATTTTAATTTATAGCAATAGGTTTTTATATTCTGCAAAAAAATAAAATATTTATGTCACTCATTCCTCCTGTATTGAAAAGCTTTTCCACTTGCCAAATTTGATTTGTTATAAGCTATCATGATTTATTTTATTAATTAACTTATTTTAAAACCTAATTATTGGAGAGTTTCAGTGTGGAAGTCGGATGCATCATTGAAATGCCTATATTTGTACTTGTGGATATGTGACTTTTATCTTTTATCCTGTGAATATGCATCAATGGACAGTAATTGATGTTCATATATTGGCCCCTCTTTCCAACCTGGTTATAAAGACCCCTCTGCCTATATCATGTGGTGCTGAACTCAGTTTTCTACTGTTTTCTGTATCTTTAAATATATATTCTTAGAGATATTAGCCTCTAATTTATCAAATTTGGTGTGTCTTTGTCCTTTGTATTACAGTTATTGATGACATCTTAAATCAGGTTTGGAAGTATTTCTTCTTCAGGTTTGGGAAAAGTTTTCAAGATTGTCATCTGTTATTTTAATTCTCTCTCTCTCTCTCTCTCTCTCTCTCTCTCTCTCTCTCTCTCTCTCTCTCTCTCTCTCTCTCTGTATGTGTGTGTGTGTGTGTGTGTGTGTGTGTGTGTGTGTGTGTGTGTGTGTTTACCAATACAATCCCAGGCTTCTCTTTGTAGATTTAAAATACTAACCCACAAGTCAAATCCTGATCAGCCATGATGTTCTGTTAGGAATTATGATTTAGTTCTAGTAGATGCAGTTATCATTTGTTTCTTCTGTATATTGTTGCATGTACACACACACACACACACACACACACACACACACACACACACATATATGTAATTTTCATTAACTGAAACAAAAATAAACCTGACATAATATTGAACAGAATTGTTTTTGTTATCACTTATTAACAATGCTAGGCTAGATTTATGTACTGTTCATGTCATGTATGTGAGAAAGAAGAGCAACTTAAACTCAAAATATGATATAGTTTCTATGTATTTTTTTTTGATTTTTTGAGACAGGGTTTCTCAGTGTAGTTTTGATGCCTGTCCTGGATCTCGCTCTGTAGACCAGACTGGCCTTGGACTCACAGAGATAGGCCTGGCTCTGCCTCCCGAGTGCTGGGATTAAAGGCACATGCCACCACCGCCTGGCCAGTTTCTATGTACTTCTTAGCCAGTGAAAATCTACATGTTATACACTTTACATGGAGGTAATTATGCAATATTTCTGCACATTATATTTAGTACTTTTTTGCAATGTTTCAGGATTATAGCATACTTCTTTTGAACTAGATGTTCAACTTAAATGAAATAGAAATAAATGAATTCAGATTTCATGAAGTGTTAAGGATGATTATGTTACTTCTGGTTGATTTTGCAAGTTAAATTGTTCAATGCTTATCATTTAAATGCTGCTGTTGCTTAATTTCATCATAGTATAAGATTGGGAGTCAGCAGACAACTTCTGAGTGATCAAGCAAGGCTGTATGACAGTCACATAGAGAACACTCAGGCAACCAGCCATATTTTATCACGTCATGCAGCATGAGAAACAGCAATGACTTTGTAAAAAAAAAAAAATCTATAGTTTGAAATCAGCTTAAACACCATATTGTAGAATTATTAAATAATACTAGAGCATGGAGTTGAAAACCCAAAGCCTCCAAACTATAATACACAATGCCTTGATTCTATGCATCTATATTTAAACTGAAAATGGAGAATTAAGTGTACAAGCAGGTTGAGGATAATAGTCCTAATTAAGGACCAATTTGATAATACAGCATTAAAAGGAAAATAAATTATTGTTTCTTTGCTTGATGTTTTACTGTGGGAATTGTCTACAAGACTTCTATCAGAAGTAATGGCTACGTGCCCTGCAGCTACGGTTCACCCTGATTAATTCCAAAGGTCACAATAGCGTCAGTTTCTGCTCTCTCCACTATGATGATTTTGCTACTCCTAAAACTGTTTAGACAGTCTCAAAATCATCCCTTTTCCAGAGGTCTAACCTCTGCTTTAATCACTATTGTGATCTTCCTTTTAATGCAAATTGTATTTTGTCACTGAGACATATGGTAATTGTTTACTTAAAGTTGCAGACATAATCCATATACCCAGCAAGGCTTTCTCGACACTAATTATGAGTTGTGGCACTTAGAGACTTCCATCAACGTATCTATGTATCTGCTTTATTTATTTATAATACATCAGTAGAATTGCAGGATCTTTTAAATTTTTTGCCAGTGTACAAATAGATGTGATAGAGAGATGATAGATAGATGATAGATAGATGGATAGATAGATAGATAGATAGATAGATAGATAGATAGATAGATAGATAGATAGAATAATGTGAAGCACATACAATTCAATATCAATTGAGTAAATAAATATAAGTATAAGTTTTCTTAAATATAGTGGTCTTCATGAATTAACATAGAGTAAAGAAGAAGTACTTTTTCAAGGGTTATACAATGTATTTGTAAATTATTTAATCTCAGTAGTGATGCAGAACTTATTTTTGAAGGCTTCTATCATAACTAAAGCAAAATGAGTATAAAGTTCAGAATTATTCATTCAAACCACTGAAGTTTGCTTAGACTACATAACACGCACTAAGGAAGATGGTTGTTATGACAACATGTATTAGAATATTCCATTGTTAGTGTTCTAAACTGTGACAGTGCAATGTGGTGTCTGTGCATCCGGCATGCATCATTACTGATTGCAAGCAAGATAATCACAGTCCTCTGAGTATGGTCATCTTTCTTATAATTTATTCTACTCTTAAAACATCTATTAAATATTACCAAGTATTAATTCAAATTAATGTATCATTTCTGTTTTATCATTTCTGTTATATGCAAACAAATATGTTTATAGAATCTAAGATTAGAAAATTATTTTTGTATTATTTCACATAGAATATTGCATATAACAATAACAAGAATTCGATTTACATAGCATCATTTGTAAGACTACCTTCATTAAGATATATTTCACACTATGAAATTTGTTTTTAAATATAAATTTTACACTTTTGCCCTCCAAACTATACTATTAAATTTTTTTTTAATTGTATTTTCAGGTTGTATTCTGTTGGGGGTCGAGATGGAAGTTCTTGTTTGAGTTCAATGGAATACTATGATCCTCACACAAATAAGTGGAGCATGTGTGCCCCGATGTGTAAGAGGAGAGGAGGTGTTGGAGTGGCCACCTGTGACGGTTTCCTTTATGCAGTGGGAGGGCATGATGCCCCTGCTTCAAACCACTGTTCCCGGCTCCTGGACTATGTGGAAAGGTAAGCCCCTAGGGCACTAGAGAAGAGCAAATGTGACTGGAAGTACTGTCATTACTTTCTTTTCCTCCCCCTCTCTGACACTCTCCCTTCATCCTTTCTTCCCTCCATTCTTTCATCTTCCCTCTCCATCTCCTTCTCTAGCATATGAACACTTTTATGAGTTCATTTTCCCATGTTGCTTCTTTCCATTAGCCTAAAGCCTCAGCATTTCCACAGGATACTTAAGTACACTACATATTTCTGCTGAGGGCTTTTTTTTTTAAAAAAAAGGATGACTGGGACAAACGTTTGCCATTTACTAGACAGAAAATTTGTCATTTATTTCAGAAGTTGTTCTTTTATCAGTTTATTTTATTTGTTATTTATTATATTACCTCAAACTCCCAAATATGGGTCACAGGTTTCTTTGTTTGAAACTACCATTTTGAAAAAACATAGAATTATTGCTAGTATACTTCATATAATTAGTTTATGTAGGAAATGTAAATGGTCTTATAATTCTGGATGAATTTGGACCAGATACATCAGGGACAAAGTGATACAGTATATTGGCTTCAGAATTAGTCTAAGACTTAAATATACTGACTTGCTCATAGGTGTATTAGGTCACTTAGACTTATTTGGCTGTTTGGAGGAAACACTGGTAAGTTCTTAGCAAAGTTTATAACACAAGTTCTAGTTGGTCTTAAAAATAAAACCCTGGAGTCAGATATTGGGGTAAGTGCTGAAAGATCAGAAAAATAGAGCAGCTAGCCAGTAGTTCTTATCTCTAGGAAATCCTCAACTGAAAAATCATGAGCTCTTGTCTTCTCCTGCCTTATATTCCAAGTGCTGGATCAAAGGTGTGAGTCACCACTGCCTGGCTGTGTTTCTCTTTTAGACTGGATTAGTCTTGTGTAGCCCAGGTTTGCCTCGAATTCATAGAGATCTGTTTGCCTCTGCCTCCCAAGTGCTGGAATTAAAGATGTGTGCCACCACTGCCTGGCCTCTATGGCTAACTAGAGCCTTAGCACCACACTGATCTTCAGGCAAGCTTTATTTGATAGATCACAAATAAAATATCACCACAAATGCTTATGAGTTTTCTAACTACATATTCATCAACCTTCATCGACACAGAAATGAACACAGGGAATATCAAGACATCTGGTTTATTACTTGAGATAAGTAATTCACTTTTAAATCCCAAATCTAGGGTAGAATACCATGTTGTTATTCCTTACTCATAGTACATGTCCATAGTATTGCCACCTTGTTATTGTGACTGACATGGCTAAGCTAAAACATTTAGCCCTGTGTAAAAAGGAAAAGAACATGGTAAGAGATTGTTCACTCATTTTAAGGACCTACCTGCAAGCAAAATAAAAATGATCTTCGGATTGTATTTCAGTGAAAAACTGGCTAAACTGTCATAGTGGCTTGGGAGCAGAGTATTTTAGGAACAACACAGGCTCCATACATAGCATTGAAGATATGACAAATATCATCTTGATATAAAGAAATCATGACCTTCCTTAATAACTAAATTGAAAATGGGACAGGAGGTGAGAAATAAATGAGTTATCTCTTCTAAGTTATTTTTCCTAAATATACAAGTTTTTATTTTGTTTTGTTTTTTATTGAATTCAAGTTTACTGGCAAGAAATAGTTTGTAGATAATGAAGTTATCTACAAAATTTATGAGATTTATTGGATGTTATAAAGAGAAAATTTTGAAAATTATGGCTTTTCTGTGAAACAGATTGTGCCTTTATTACTACCTGTAATATATACATACAAACACAAAAATGTCAATATATATGAATATATATGGAGAGAGAAGTACATATGTTTGTGTATATGTATAACAGAGAAGGAACTGCTAAATACCATGTTTCCTATTAAGCATTCTCTAATCTACTGAAATTAAAAATCTACATTTGTTACACTGAAGTGTTCAGTAATCCAATAGATGAAATCTTTTTGTAAACATTCAGACAACAGTTTTAAAATTATTAAAAATGTCAAAGAACATTCACTTCCATCTAGTAAGTACTTGGGAAATTGAAAGAATTGTTGCATATGATAAGGCTGCTACTTCTACCTTGCATATTTTAGGTAAATACTGCTAATAGAATGATATTTTCTCCAGGAATTCCATATGAATTTACTCTATAATGTACTGAAATGGTATTTGTTCTCACAAGCATAAATTATTCAGTCTCAGAATTCATTTAGCATTCAAACTTAGATTAAAATACTCAAAGCTATTTCAAGTTATAGGCATTCAGTGGTTAGGCACAGCTTAAGTAATGAAGAAGCACACAATGTTATGTTTCTTGGACAAATTTGCACTTGTCAGAACTGAAGCACTTTTGCATATTAGAAAGTGCTGTGGGATGGTCTGTATGTCAAATGTGTTGCTGATTGGTCAATAAATAAATCACTGATTGGCCAGTGGCCAGGCAGGAAGTATAGGTGGGACAAGGAGGAGAATAAAGCTGGGAAGTGGAAGGCTGAGTCAGAGACACTATCAGCCGCCAAGATGACAAACAGCATGTGAAGATGCCGGTAAGCCACGAGCCACATGGCAAGGTATAGATTTATAGAAATGGATTAATTTAAGCTATAAGAACAGTTAGCAAGAAGCCTGCCACGGCCATACAGTTTGTAACCAATATAAGTCTCTGTGTTTACTTGGTCTGGTCTGAGCAGCTGTGGGACTGGCAGGTGAGAGAGATTTGTCCTGACTGTGGGCCAGGCAGGAAAACTTTAGCTACAAGAAAGCATGTTTTCATATTGATGATTTCCCATGTAAATGATTAATAAATCAAGATGCATAATGGTGCCTCTGAAAAACTATTTTCTGTATGTAATGTGAATAGTATTTTAGTATATTATTATAATCAAAGATTACTAGAAATTGCTAAAAGTTTAGTGTCTAATGCTATGTTTTATATATGTATATTACCTGTATATCAGTATATCTCATGGAGACATAAAAGCATTATGTAATAATGGTGGTAAGCACAGCTGTTTAAACCTTATCACAATTGTTCATGTTGAGCATAAAGAATACTTGCACCTCAGAGAAGTTAAGAAGGCAGGGAAAGAGAGAAGTGAGTTAAGAACAGCGTGGGAAAGTGATAAAAATCTGTTTTTTAACAAAACTTCACCCTAATAAGTGATCTTGATTGATGAAATTCACTGTATAACATTACTAAGGTTTAGGAGAATTTAAGACCATAAGTTATCATTTTTAAGAAGAGTAATATTTTTGCCCCTACTCACTTGTATATCAATATTATTTTGCTTACATTATTCTATTTGGGTTGCTCCTACTTTTATTGTGAACAAACTGAATATCAAAGTGGACAGGTATTTGGTGTAATAATAAATATAATAGAGATAGAACTTTGATTCATTTGAAAGAGTCATACAATTCTAACAAAATTAAAAAGTCAATAAGACGTGAAAATTAACTTCACAATAATGCATAGGGATAATACTATTATCCTTTAGGTTATTTCTCTGCTTTTAAAATCAAGTCAAACACATACTGGTCAATGTATCTGTTCTACTTACAGCCTTATAGCTCATCTGAATTTTAATGATCATACACTAGTCTGTTCATTAAACATTTTTAAATTTTCTTCATTTTATTTAAAAAAAAATTCTCCTTTCTTTACTCATGTATTCTACAATCATAGAGGCCTCTGCATTGCTGGGATTAAAGACATGAATCACTGCCACCCAGCAAAATTTTCTTATAAATAATCCTGATTACAGTTTCCCCTCCATCTACTCCTCCAAGTTTCTTATCAACTCCCCTCCCACCTATCCCTTTCCCTTTCCCTCTCTTATTAGAAAATTTAAAGTATTCTAAGGAATAATAATAAAAAATAAAATATAAGATAGAACAAAAAATAACACATCCAAAATAGACAAGACAAACAGAAGGAAAATTGTCCAAGAGAAGGCACAAAAACAGAGATCCACTCAATTACAGATGCAGCCATTCCATAAAAACACTAAACTATAAGCCTTAGTATTTATGCAGAGGACCTGGTACTGACCACTGCAGGCCCTGTGCATGTTACAGCAATCTCTATGAGTTCATATGGGCTTTGGTCGTGTTGATTTAGAGAGCCTTGTTTCCCCAGAGTCCTCCATCCACTCAGGCTCTTACACTCTTTCTGCCTCCACTTCTGCAAGGTTCCCTAAGCTCTGAGGGAAGGGGTTTAGTGGAGACACCCTATTTAGGCCTGAGTATCTCCGCCAAACTTACACTCTGCATATTGTCTGGCTGTGGGTCACTCTATTTGTTCCCATCTCCTGCAAGAGGAAGCTTCTTCCATGATGATTAAACAAGGCACTAATCTATGAGCATAGAAGATTGTCATAAAGACTAATTTAATTGCCACATTTTTTTTGTTTCTTTAGTCTTTATTTTTAAAGACCATTTTTATTTTTATTTTTATTAGACCTGAGCTATCTAATCTCGGGTTCTTGGTTACTTCAGAAGTATTAGGTATAGGTTCTTTCTGGTGGAACGATGGAGCTTAAGCCTAATCAGTTATTGGTTGGTTACTCCCACAAGCTTTGTGGCACCTAGCATATCTTGCAGGTAATATACCATTGTGGAGTACCTTCCTTAACCAAAGACACTAGAACATAGGAATCAAGGCTCTGTTTAAACACCATCTCTACTTCTCCATGTACTATGAGTTGTGTAGGTGTTGTCTTCAGCAATGGGGCATTTCCTTCAGTTTTTGTAGTGTAACAGTCTATATTGCTTGTGGAGTCCCATGGAACCCCTTTGGACAACAACTAAATTAGATAAAAACAAATCCAGGTACTGGAATCTTCATTTGATAACAAAAGATGGCCAGTGGAGATTTTTCTTTCCCCATTGTTTGGTGATTTAGTTTAGATACCCTTTATGTATGTATATATTTTAGAAAGCCTCTACTGTGTCAGGTTTCCACACAACCCCTCGAATGGTCCTTAATATTAGCTGTCTCTCCCTGTATGCCATCCATCATTTCCTTCTTCTCACCCCTTGTATTTTCAACTTTGTTATTCAGAATTTATCATCTCTGAGTAGGAAGCAGACAGGCAAGGACCTGGTGCTCTACCTCTTTAAACAAAAGTGAAACATAAAATATGCTTGAAGGCATCATTAGCACTACTTGCTAATCGTAGATGAGGACCGAATTTCTTCTCTCTGCATCCTAGTAAACATCTCTGACAGAAAAAGAAATGGGACAAAAAGACCAATGGAAACTTCCTAAACTGTACAATAGAAATTTCATTTTGTTCCTTCTGAGATGATTTCCTTATGTCAGCCAGAAGAATATTTCCATAAAGTAGATTTGGTCTGAAAGGATAGTAGTTTGTTTTGTAGAAATCATAATTATTATATTTTCAAATAAATCATTCCACTAAATGTGGATCTGTTTGTTGGCAATGTTCAAGATTACAACTTTATCTCAATCTCTATACCCTTGGTACAATTCCAAGCACAAAGTAAGTACTCAGTTAGCATATTAGAATCTATTAGACACTGGAAATAGAGCCCAATTTTTCTTCAAGGAACTATATCAGAGCAAATTATAAATAGGCTATAGTGTAGATAAATTAAATAATAATATAAATATACATGCATCTATATAAATATTAGTTATGTTCAAGATTAAATAATGGAATGATAAAATGAAGATGGATTAACTTTGATAAGTTATATCCATAGATAGATTTGTACTATTTAATTTCTTCTGTATTTGTGTGTGAATTATCTATTTTTATTTTCTTTGCCTTAATATTAATAATGGTCATATATTTAAGACATTCGTTCAATATACAGTTTTTGTGGTTAGATAGTAACTGATAGTTTAAACAGTTGTTCAAATATTAATTAAAATTCATATAGCTACGTCTTAGTCAAACACAATAAATAAACAAGTACTAAAATGTTTGATAGTTTTGTTGCAAAAAAATACAAAACATCCATTCAAGTCTGCTCAAGTCACATATTTATTTAAAATATCCTATAAACCAATACTAATTATAATATTTCTGTCAAGACAAGTAATAGCTATATTGTGTTTGTACATTTAATATATTTTCAAACATCAAAGTTAACATTTGCTGTCAGTCATTAAAGTATACATACATTCATTGTAAATTATATTTTTAGTAACTATAAACATTATACGTAAGACAAGATTAGGAACTTTGGACTAATTTTTTCTTATTTTATTTTCGAGAGTTTTGAAGTTTCACGTGTCTGTATAATGTGTTTTGGTCAAATTTTCTCTCCTTCTTTATCTTTCAGTTCTACCCATATAGGCTCATCACTATTCCTGCACAATCTCATGTGTTGTTTCTTAAACACATTCAATGTGTCTACTTAGTGTTGCCAGCCAGTATGTGCATAGTTTTCTAATTATCTACTGGATCATGGGTACATTCCCAGGAGTCACATGGTTAGTAAAACCTATTTCCCTCTCTTAATAATCAACTAGCTCCTCAGCTAGAGGTAGGACTTTAGGAGTGACTCCTTTTTTCATGTTATGGGTTTGTTTGGCTTGATTTTAGTAGGTCTCCTGCTTGCTGTCACAAATGCTGAGAGTTCATAAGTGCTACTGGCCTGGTGTGACCTCAAACTCCTGTTTTGTTATAGTCATTTATTGCCTCTGGCTCTCAAAACTTTTATACCCCTCTTCCATGATGATTCCTTAAACTTGAGAGGAAGGATTTTGATGTAGATATCCTATATTGCAGACTAGTTCTTTGAATGTGGAACAATTGTGGGTCTTAAAAAAAACTCCTGTGATAAAAATTGAGAGATTCACTAATGCTATATATCTTTTACCGCTTTGAATTTCACATTTCATCTTTTCATTTTAGAGGAGGCAAATATCTAAGAACTGAAGTTTTTCTGTAATGTGATGGAGATGATAAAAAAAACCCTACCTCTCAAATTATTGATTCTTATGATAGGTCTTAAGTAAGATAGTGAAATATAAATTCATAATTTGATATAGAGGGAAATCTAAATTTCCTACAAAATAATAGTTATAACTAGTCATTAAAATTAATTGGTTATTTATTGTGATGGTGGAAGAGGTGACTAATTGTATAAGAGCACTGACTGATCTTCCAGATATCCAAGATTTCATTACCTGTCCCCACATAGTGGCTCACAAACATCAATAACTCTAGTTTGAGGAAATTCAACACCCCCTTTTGTACTCTATGAGTATCTAGCACATATCTGGTATATAGACACATATTTAGGCAAACCATTCATATACATAAAAATGTGTTTATTTTTGAGAATTTCATACATGTACATAATACAATATGATAGTATTTAGTTGACAGTTCCAATTCCAAATGTTTCAATTGTACCCACTCATATTTCCTCAAACATTTAATGTCTTTTGATTTTGGTAATCTATTATGTCCAGTTAGTGTTGCACATATGTGCCTGTGCATGAGTCTGGAACCAGCCATTTGAACATGGGAAACTTAACAATGGCCATATCCTCAATAAATATGATTCTTCTTCTTCAAGCACCTATCCACTGACAGTAGTTTCTCTATATAAGATGGAACCTGGTGACCACAGCCTCATCTACACTAGGATTTGTTGATGACTTGTTCTTGTGTAAAGCTTGTGCAAGTAACAACTCTCATCAGTTCACAGTTGTAGTAAACATATTTACTTCCAGAAGTTCCCAGTATACCTTGCTATCCTCTGGCTTTTACATTTATTCTGCATCCTCTTTCTAAAAGTTCCAAGAGCCTTGACATGGTTGGTGGTGTGTTCATATAGATGATCCATTTAGGGTGAGTGCTCAGTGTCTTAGTCTCAGCATTTTAGTCAATTAAGCATCACTCTGTTGACCACTGCCCACTGGAAAACATACAGGGCTCCAAACAATTTGGATTTCCAAAACAGCACAAGCTCTTGCCTGTAGCTAGAGTTTTTCTGCCTGGCCCACGGTCAGGACAAATCTCTCTCACCAGCCAGTCCCACAGCCACTCAGACCCAACCAAGTAAACACAGAGACTTATATTGGTTACAAACTGTATGGCCGTGGCAGGCTTCTTGCTAACTGTTCTTACAGCTTAAATTAATCCACTTCTATTAATCTATACCTTGCCACATGGCTCGTGGCTTACCGGCATCTTTACATGCGGCTTGTCATGATGGCGGCTGGCAGTGTCTCTCTCACCCAGCTTCCTGTTCTCTCAATTCTTCTCTCTGTTAGTCCCACCTATACTTCCTGCCTGGCCACTGGCCAATCAGTGATTTATTTATTGACCAATCAGCAACACATTTGACATACAGACCATCCCACAGCACTTGCCATTGCCTTTGTTGTCCACCATATCTAGACTGACACACTGATGCTTAAGACACCATACTGTGGTTGATATATTGTGCACCCCAATAAACTTATCTGGGGGTCAGAGAACAGAACAGCCACTATATTAAACATAGGTTTAGGCAGTGGTAGCACAGGCCTTTAATCCTAGCATTCCTGAGGCAGAGATCCCTTTGGATCTCTGTGAGTTCAAGGCCACATTGGAAACAGCCAGGCATGGTGACACACATCATTTAATCCCAGGAAATGATGACAGGAAGCAGAAAGATACAATATATATATATATACATATATACACATATGGCATGAGGACCAGGAATAGAGCCTTGTTAAGCTTTTAGGCTTTTAGCGGCAGTTCAGCTGAGATCCATTTGAATGAGGACTCAGAGGCTCCAATTTAAGGAGACAAAATTGGCTGAGGAATTGGCGAGGTAAAGTTAGGTGTGGCATGTTCTGTCTCTCTGATCTTCAGCATTTATGCCAATACCTGACTCCCGAGTGTTTTCAATTAATACAGTTTTTTTTAAGATTCATGTTATACCATACACTTTGGTTGCAAAATATCTAGAAATCAATTTCAATCTGTCTGGGAAACTTCTTCCTTATTTGGTAGTTTTCATAATGTCAGGAGGTGCTGTATAGGCTGCTGGATGATGAAAGACACCACTGGTCATACACAGTGCTGGACATTTCAAGCTGCAGCATTGACACACCAGCAAGATGTGCCTTCTCATACAGTAGTGACAATCCTGTTATGAGGCAATTAATTGCTTCCTGTTTAAGTCAGAGGCTTGCTTCCAAGAAGGAATTCTCATGCCCACTATCTTAATCTTGATCAAAATCTGATGACTAGGGAGAAAATAAACCCTCCTAGAGTAAAAACTGATGTTGTTTTGACAAACGACCATACTATCAAAACACCTTCAAAATATTTATGTTTATAGCAAAGTCATTTTTCAAATAGGAGGCTTTTTGTCATTTTGACTAGGTACCATATTAGTCAACCCTTTTTTCCCCCTATTATTCTGTCCCCTCTTGTTCTGCTCCTTCTTAGAAGTTTGATTCTGGGCCCAGCTGAATGAGCATAACATGAAAAAATAAGAATTTTGTTATGATATTTTCTATTGTTACACCTTAATAGTTTTGGTTGTTTGGTTGCAAAACTTTGTATTTTTTATAGGCCTGTATATATGTATGCAGCTTCTCTGAGAATCTAAACATTTTGGACCCCTATTTTAAAAGTATATGCAATAAACTTCTTTTGAGTAAAGTATGTTGATACATACTTGTAAACCTAGTACTTGGGAGTCTGAGACAGGAGAATTGTTATGAGTTACAGTCTATCATTGACTATACAATGGGAACCTTTTCAACAACAAGGTAGAAAATATAGTTATTTTATACAACTATTATTCATAATTTATACACATTACTAGGCATTTTCAACAGCAGCTTAGGGAGAAAAGGAAATTTCTTGGAATGATTTGCTAGACACATTGAAGTAAAGTCTAGTAGCTTCCTTTTAAAGAATGTGGTTCTCCCAACATTCAAGTCTCCTGGGCACACTCTGGGTTCCCTGGCCTGAAAATGGTTCAAATAGATTTTAAATTCTGTCAAAGAACTCCTTTGAAAAGTGTGAAGGAGCTGTTATGTTTGCTTATTTCTCTCTGTTTAGCCCTTTTTCTGAATTTTTCAGAGAGGCTGAAATAAACCATAACCTATTCCAAGAAAAAAATTATTTAAATGTGGCCACCAAATTAAGTCATGTAGTATTTAATATAAAAAGGAACAATACAAATTATGAACTGAAATTGAAGCCTCTTTTCTTTATCATCAAATTTCAAGCATTTTGTAACCTGCCCATCTGCAAGAAAAATATTATCAATACATTTAATAGGCATGCACAATCATTCAGGCTTGCAATTGCAGTGCTTGGAAAAGTAAGGCAGAATATTTGCCCTGATTATGGGGCTAGCTTGAGATGTACACAAGTCTAGGCTAACATGAGTAGGCATTTCAAATGATAAGTAAAGTGGAGAACTTACCTGAAAAATAATAAAACATTTCAAAGTCTGAAAATAAAGTTTATAAGAGTACATCATAGTGCTACCTCCTCTCATCACTAGAAGGGCAAAAATCAACTTATCAAAAATAATATTGCATGCTAAGAAGAGCTTGTATAGCAAATTACAATTTTATTACACTCATTGTGGGAACAAGCATTGATATAGACTATATAATTTCAGTTAGCAATATTTCATACATTTTAACCCATGCATTGTCTTTAACATGAACATCTTATTATATAATGTTTAACAGGTATTCACATATATTAGAAACTATCTAAAATTATTTCTTTTAAAACAGCCTTATTGCTAATCTTAGTCATTAAAATTAAGAAAAATTATTCAAATATAATGTATTTATTTCTAACTTGAGCCCTTTTCTTTACATATCTACATCTTTCTGACTTTGAGAGATGTCCTGTTGGGGCTTTCTATCCCTCAATATTGATTTAGATAAAATACATACACACACACACACACACACACACACACACACACATATATATATATATATATATATAATTTGCATATGTAGAATACATGGAATACATACACACACACACACACATATATATATATATATATATATATATACATATATAAATCTTCTGCTATATTAGATTTCTGTACTACCTCTCAAATGGCCCTTAGTTTTAACACTCCCCCTGGGATTGCCTCATTTGCTACCCTATTATTTCTTTCCCTATTTGATCCTCCTATTCCAGCCCACCTTGTACCCCCCCAGTCAATCCATAACTATCTGTTAGTTTCCCTTTCTCTATACCTAACTTCTATATTTATATAAATTTTAGCCTACTTATGGTAGAATTGAAAGGTAACATTCACGTAAATAAATACATACCATACTTTCCTTTTTTGTTCCCTGGATTACTTACTCAGGGTTATTTTTTCCTAGCTATATCCATTTACCAGTGAATTTCATTTTTTAAATATTGAGTAATATTCCATCGTGTAAAGGTACCACATTTTTTTTATCCATTCATGATAAAGTTTCATGATGTCTCATTAACTAATTTTTGATCTTTCTTAGTGCCTGTGCTCAGTCTTCTGTTCAGAAAATCTTTTCCTGTGTCAGTGAATTTAAGGTTATGACCCATTTTCTCTTCCATGAGTTTCAGTTTATCTGGTTTTGTGTTGAGATATTTGACCTCTCTGGACTTGGATTTTCTGTAGACTGATAAATTTGGATCTACTCAGACACTTCTAAATGTAGCCATACAGTTTGACCAGCAACATTTGATGAAATTGCTTATCTTTTTTTCCAGTGTATAGTTTGGGTTCTTTATCAAAAGAAAAATAGGTGGACATTTTTACAGGTCTTAAATTTGATTCTATTGATCAAAATATCTGTTTCTGTGACAGTCCCATATTGTTTTTATTAATATATCTCTGTAGAACAATTTGAGGTTTCAGATGGTGTTATCTCCAACAGTTCTTTTATTATTCAAGATTCTATTAGTTATCCTACATTTATTTCTGTTCCTATGTGAAGCTAAATATTTTCCTTTCAATATCTGTGAAAAAGTGAATTAGAATTTAGAAGAGTATTACATTGAATCTATAGATTGCTTTTGGTAGGATGGCCATTTTTACTGTAATGATCTTATTGATCTATGAGCAAGGGGGAACCTTTCCATCTTCTGGTATCTTCTTCTAATTCTTTTTTCAAGATCTTAATGTTTTTATCATAAAAGTCTTTTAGTTTCTTGGTTCAAGCTTCCCCATGATATTTTATATAATTTGAGACTATTGTGAAAGGTGTTATTTTCATGATTTTTTTCTCAGTCCATTTTTCATTTGTATATGGTAGGTCCACTTATTTTTGTAGCTTAATTTTGTACCCAGCTGCTTTGCTGAAAGTGTTTAAAAGCTTAGGAGTATCCCAATGCAATATTTTTAGCATCACTTCTCTATACTCTCGTATCATCTACAAAGAAAGATACTTTGGCTTCTTCCTTTCAAATTTCTTGTATCTCTTGAGACTTGCTTTGTGTTCAAGAATGTAGTCAATTTTGTAGAAAATTCCATGAGGTGCCGAGAACATTCTTTCATGTTTCAGTGAAACATTTTGTAAATACTAGGTCTATTTGGTTTATAATGCCAGCTAGCTCCAGCATTTTTCTGTTTAGCTTTTGTCAGGGTGATGTGTCCACTGGTGAGATTAGAGTATGAAAATTCCCATCTGTCCTTGAGGGGCAGTATGTGATTTGAGCTGTAATCGTGTTTCTTGTATGAACTTGGTTGCCCTTTTGTTAAGTGCACAGATGTGAGTTGTAATATCCTCTTGGTAGATTTTTCCCTTGATGAGAATATAGTGTCCTTCCTTATCTCCTCTGATTAGTTTAGGGTCAAAGTCTATTTTGCTAGATACTAAAATCTCTTCACCAACTTGTTTCTTGTTGCTTGGAATATCTTTTTCCATCATTTTACCCATAGGTAATATCTATCCTTGGTGTTAAGATATGTCTCTTGGCCGGGCGGTGGTGACGCACGCCTTTAATCCCAGCACTCGGGAGGCAGAGCCAGGCGGATCTCTGTGAGTTCGAGGCCAGCCTGGGCTACCAAGTGAGTTCCAGGAAAGGCACAAAGCTACGCAGAGAAACCCTGTCTCAAAAAACCAAAAAAAAAAAAAAAAAAAAAAGATATGCAGTAGGATTTTCTTTGGTCTGTATTGTGGTGACATATACTGTGCACCCTAATAAAATTTACCTGAAAAATCAAAAAGACAAAGGAATAAGCCACCTCTTAGCCCTAAGACTCCTCAGCCTGAAAAAGTTCCAGCTGAAAGGGCTTCCTCAGCGAAAAAGGCTTCTGCCTTTTTCCTGCCTCCTAGTGCCTTATATATACCTTTCTCCATCCAGCCATTAAAAGTATGTGTGTTTCCCAAGAACTGAGATTAAAGGTGTGTGCCACCACTGCCTGGCTGTTTCTCTCCTAGACTGAATCAATCTCATGTAGTCCAGGATGGCATTGAAATCACAGAGATCTAGGCAGATATCTTCCTCCCAAATACTAGGATTAAAGGTGTAGGTGTGTGCCACCACTGTCTGGTCTCTATGTTTAATCTAGTCTCTTGTTCTCTTCTCTTAACTTCTGGCATATTTTCTTATGGTCCACAATTTATCACCACACTGTATGGTCAGTGTTTTGATTGTTATGAGTCATTAGGAATTTGTTTTATGATTTAGTCTATTTTCTGTTATGTATGCTTCTTATACATTATTTAGGTTGGGGATTTTTTTTCTGTGATTTTGTGTGGCTTTGACTTAAGTTTCTTCTCCATCATTTATACATATATTATTCATAGACTTGCTCTTTTCAATGTGTCACAGATTTCTTGGACGTTTTGCCTTGATTTTTTAAGATTTAACATTTTCTTTGACTGGGGTATCCATTTCTTATATCTTATTTTCAGTGCATGCAGTTTTTTTTTCCATTGCCTGTATGCTGTTAGTGAGGTTTATCTCTCATATTTCTGTTCCAGTTTTTACTTTTCATTTCAAGTTTTACTTCACTTTGGGAGATTCACAGTGATTTCACTCCCACTTTAATATATTGAACTTTTTTTCCCATTCAACATCATTGTTTGTTTTGGGTGTGATTAATTTCATTTTTGGCTTTATTTATTTCCTGCTTAAGGTCTTTGAATATTTTTATAATTGCTATTTTGAAGAGTTCGCCTTGTGTGTTGGCTTTGTTGCTTCTCTCAGTATCTAAAGTAGTATTGTTGCTAGGCTCTAGTGGAGATATATTTTGCTTGCTGTTATTGATTGTATTTTTTCCCCGGATTAATAGGCATCTTGGTCTGAGTTGATTGTGATTCTAGATGTTGATATCTGGTATTTTCTTTGTTAGTTTTGTTTTCCATCTTGTGGCTTCTGCTGACATTTCTGGATCTTATAAATTTGTGGTGGCTTTAAATTACCTTATGTGGAATGCTTTTGAGTCCTTTGAGGTGTGGCCACTGTGAGTCCCAGTTAGAATCTCTTTCTGGGTATTGAGAACTGACAGTTTGGAGTGGGGTTGGGCTGGAAGGGTAGTGGGTTGTGCAGGTCCACAGGGAGGATTAACCTGGAATGGAGGATCCTCATGGAATAGAGGGAGGGAGGGAAGATAGGCCGCTGCATGTCATCTGCTAAAGGGCTGGGATGAGACTGAGGAAATGAAACTGAAGGATAAGAAGAGAAATGAAGCCCCTCTACTTGATTCCCTGGCTGTTGTGGCTAGTGGGTTCTTAGGGAGAGAGTCTGGTATTGATCTTTGTTTCTTTCCCTCCTCTTTGCTTTCTTTAGCTGGTATACATATAAGGCTGCAAATATTTCTGTATGTAAATGTCTCTGTCTAAACACTGTTTTGAAATTTGAGTCTTTGAATTGTCTCATTTCTATTTGATAGTAGTTTGATATTTAAAAGAAATTTTCCGTGAATATTTTTAATTCAAACTGCATCCTTTATGTATGAGACTGACAATGAAGCTTGGCAGTTTAATGCTGCCTGAAAAGAGCAATGTGAATTTTCAAAGGGAAATGAACTCATATTCTGTGACTGTTACACGCCTTTAGAAGCTTTCATTTACAGCCCATTTTATTCACTACGTACTGGTGCCTGCTTCACTTGCCCGAGGGCTGTAAAGTTTAATAGAGACTCTGTTACAGAGCTCACATATTGACTAGGAAGACCAAGGTAACATTTAGAAGATGTAGCCAGACCAAAAACTAACCTTCAACACTGCCCCTTCCTTTTTACTTCTTTATTGTCTTAATTAAATGGCCGGCACAGTTTAAAAACTACTTAAAATTACTTTTTATTAAAAACTAACAATACTGTTATATAATTCGTAGTTAACATTTATAATATCTTTTATAAATCTTTAATCATCTATGTCAAAACAAAAAAGATACATAACTCTGGGGATAACTTCATATGCCTCCAGGCAAATAGGAAACTCTGAACAGTTCTAAATGTGGAAAAATCTTTCTAGAACCGTGAATGTGAGAGGCAGTCAGTGCTACAGGTCTGGATAATTCTGAGTGCTTGTTCACTTTCTACTCCATCTGTGATGGAGTCTGAATGCCACAAGTCAAAGGAAACTCACAGATTAGTGTGACTTCGTTTAATTGAAATTGTAATGCATTCAGCTAAATATGAACAGCATTTCAGACATTGAGAAATAAAGCACTAATATATATTTGAAATGATGCTTTCTACCTAAAACAGACCCCATCTAATACAAAGAATGGTTTTGTAGAAGACAATAAAATTATAGAGTTTTTTCTTTTGAGAAATTTGTGCAATGTATAAAATATTTATTTGTATCTGTAGCTGCAGTTTTCAAGTTTGTATCCAGATGTAAATAGATAAGTTTGATACAACTCATCACAAAATATTGACTTGTAGAATTGTGTCAACATTCTGAATTTCACCTAGAACTTATAAATTCATATATTACTTCTAATAGTTACTTCTTCAATTGCTTTGTTTTTTTCCATTTTGCTAAGTGATGAGCAACATCTCCACTGCAGATAGTATTTGAAAGAAGTTACTCTGCAGAGCTAAATAATTACCAGGCAAAGTCTGAAATATGACTTCAGAAGAAGATATTCATGTAAAATATGTGACTGAAGCCAAACTGGGCATTATTAAATAAAATATTCTGTTTAAAAAAGACTTGGCTATTCAACAAAATGTAAATGTATCTTTTATTTGCTGTAAAGTGATTTTTGTTAGGAAATGACACCCATAAGCAAACAACAAGCAAGGCAACCTCCTCCAGCACATGTCACTGAAATCCAGCAGCCATCAACAACTGAGCATTTTTGCTTTACCCATTCCCTTTCCATGTGTTTTTGTTTAACACCCTTGTATGATTTTCATAAAAATTTCAAAGATGTTTTCATCCTAAAAGATTTTAATTAATTTCAGGAGCAACTAAGAACAATCAAGGTCTTACTTTTTAACATAGTCACAATGCTACAAACCCAGCAGGAAGAGCTCATTCATTCCCTTATTAAAATCCAAGCCAGGCGGTGGTGGCGCACGCCTTTAATCCCAGCACTCGGGAGGCAGAGCCAGGAGGATCTCTGTGAGTTCGAGGCCAGCCTGGGCTACCAAGTGAGTTCCAGGAAAAAGGCGCAAAGCTACACAGAGCAACCCTGTCTCGAAAAACAAAACAAAACAAAACAAAAAAACAAAAAAACAACAACAACAACAAAATCTAATGCCTACATTAAACAAAAAATGCCAAAGGTTCCAAATCTCTCTTAATATTTGCTCTGTATGAATTGACATCCAGGTGATGAAACCCCCATTATTAAGTCTGTAACGCTTTTTAAATTTTAGTTTATTACCTTAGAAGAATGCTACTTAACTCATTTTTAAAAACCCAAACTATTTATTGCTTCTCTCACCCTGCTTCTCTTTTCTAGTCCTGTAATGTGTCCTCATAGTCTAAGGGCCTGTTTTCTCCTTTCATGTCACATCTGATCTTTCATTTAATCATCCTTTCCATTATCTTTTGTTCCTCTTTTCCTATTGATCGCCTCTCTAATTTCACGTTCTGTACATACTATCAAAAACCCTTCTTTATAAATGTAGAAATATTAAAATTTAGGACCTTCATGTGAGAGAGAATCTGTGAGTATTTTTCTGATTCTTGGCTTTCTCACTTACTCTAATACTTTCTAGTTCTATTTATTTTCCCAAAAATTACATAGGTACATTTTCCTAACAGATGAGTAAAACTCCAAGTTTTTTTTTTTATTTATGACACATTTGAAATATCCATTCTTCCACTGATGAGCGTCTTAACTACCTCCACTTCCCGCTACAGGGACTAGTACAGTAAACACGGATGTATACATGTAATGTGTCATAGCATATATAGAGTGTTTGGGGTATAAGTTAAAGAGAGGTATAGCTGGGTCATATGATAGTTCCATTTTTGATGTTGTTGAGGAAACTCCATACTGATTTTTCACAGTGATTGCACTGGTTTACAATGCTAGCAACAACCATCATGTGTTGTCATTTGTTTTCTTGTTCACAGACAACTGACTTTGGTTATATAGGATCTCAAAGTGAAGAACTGTGTTGGAATTTTGATGAGAATTGCATTGATTCTGTAGATTTCTTTCGATAACTGTCTATTCATTTTATTGGCCCATTTATATTTTGGCTGTTTTAATGGTTTCATGTTTATATTTAAAGTTTTTTATATATACTTGGTATCACCCTTGTCCAAAATATAGTGAACAAATACTTCCTCCAATTTTCACCTATCTTTTTTCTCTGGTGAGTGTTTCTTTTGCTGGGTAGGAACTTTAATATCTTGTAGTTGTATTTCTTGTGGTAACCAATGCTTCCCTAAAATAGAAAGAACACTATCAGAGTGTCCACACTACCTGACCTAACCTAAAGTTATACTACTGAGTGGCAGTCATAAAAATGCATGGAATTTGCATAAAAAGTAGACATGTTGACCAACGGTATATAATATTCTCTTGAACAGCTATGGGCAACTGATTTTTAACAAATATATCAATTTTACATTCTGGAAAAAAGGTTAGCTTACTCCATAAATGGTGTTGACAAAACTGAATATTAACCTGAAGAAGAAATAACTTATATCCACATTTCTCACACTATAAATTAATGATTCAAAATGGGTCTAAAGTCTTTAACTCAATACTCAAGAAGCTGAACTTGTTGGAGAAATACACAGAAAATATATCTGAAGACTCAGTAGAGACAAGAATTTTCTGAATAAGATTCTGAACCACAAGCACAGTCATAGAAGTGTAATTCACACTTAATTTAGAAATATTCATTACCTGTCTCTGTGTTTTTTAAGTCACTTATTTAAAAAAAATCTGTCTGGTTACCTTAAAAAAATGTTTCACCTTCTGGAATGTTCTGTTTGCATGCGGGTGGTATTCTTTCTCATTCCTTTTCACATCTCATTTTCCATTGTGGTAGGTTTCAGAATGTTTGTGAAAATGTTTGAATTTTTTTTTTAAGATTGTGATTGAATGTATTGTATAACTACAATTATGTTGTGGGTCTTTGTGCTTTTTATTATTTTATGATGCTTTGCCTTGACTAACTTAAGCCTGTCAATCAAATTTCTCTGTGCGTAACAGCCTAGGACAATGATTAAAATTTTGGTAGGCATTGAGTCAGTAGATGATCACACACATGCCTCTATCTTTGACATTCAAAAACATGTAATGTTTTATGTAAAATGAGTATTCTCTATAAATACATACTACATATATAGTGAAAATTTTATTTTAACACGCTGATGTTAATTTTTGGTTATTTCAACAGTTCATTTTTCGAGTTTTCTACTGGCCAAATAAGTCCTGTAACACAAAACATACATTTCCATTTTTAAAAGAAAATATTTTTCCTTTAGTCATAATTTGTATTTCTGTTTTTGTCTTGCTAACGTTTAGCTTTGGATCTTAATTGTAAATTTCAGGTTAAAGGCAAAGATGTGGTTTAGTGATTCATATTCAGCTGAAATAAGTTATACTCAATCTCTCAGTGTGTTCCATTCTAAACATTATGTACAGATAGATATTTGAAATTCATATATGTAATATGAAGTAATTAGATATTTTGAAAAGGAAGTGTTTGTAGGTATTATTGTTTAAATAACTTGGCTTACCTGGCTCCAAACACTTCATCTGCTATTGTATCTTTCATGGAAAATTTTAACAATGTCATGATTAATAACAGTTCTATTCACCTGGAACTATTTCCCTAAAATTCAAAGGCTAAATAGATATCTTTAGACATATTGCTCATTGCTCTCTCAAATTCCTTTGTTTGGATGTTTTAGTTTTTGTTTGTGTGTTTACTGAGCTAAGTTCTTAATAAGTTTATGTTAATGGTATTTATACATGTTTGCACATATGTAATATACTCTGTCCTGGAGCTCAATCTAACACTTTACTTATGTCACATTTAATACTCATTTTAATAAAGCTGGCTACATTTTCTTTTAAACTAGATTTTTTTTAAATTGTTATGATTTTCTTTTTGAAACACTATTTCATGTATACTTCCCAGGCTGGTCTTGAACTAGGTACATAGATAAATGAATTTGTCCATTTGCCTCCTGATCCTTTTATGTCCTCTTCCCAAATGCTGGAATAACATGTATGTGCCACTACATCAAGCTTACCACCCACCAAATTTTGGAACAAAATGTCTATTTCTCTTCTAAAAAATGTAATATAGATTTGCATTACCTTTTCAGAAAAGGTTACATCTACTAAGTGTTCAAATTGAGGTCCTCCAGGTTTTCAAGCATTCTTTTGGCTTCATTATAATATCACTACATTTCAATCTTGTTCAAAACATCATTTGCTGTGGAATATAGTGATTTATGTTTCTAAATATACATCTTGGAAAGAACGGCATGACATTTATTTTTACCAAATGAATCTTTATCATTTTTAAGGGTTCAGGTATGATTTTTAAGTACTTTAGAATTTAGAATGACCACTATCATGGCTAATAGTTTCAAAAAATATATCTGTCAAAATTATTGAACTTGAGAACAAATATTCTTAATTTTATTTTCCAGATAACAGTTTTTTCTTTTCATTTTTCTTTATTAAGAAATTTTCTACTCACTCCACATACCACCCACAGATTCCCCCCTCCTCCCTCCTCCCTCTCCTCACACCCCAGCCCTCCCTCCCAAGCCACTCCACTTTCTCGCATCCCCCAAATCAAGGTCTCCCATGGGGAGTCAGCAGAGTCTGGCACACTGAGCCTAGGCAGGTCCAAACCCCTCCCCACTGCACCAAGGCTACTCAAGGCACAAGGCATCACACCACAGGCACCAGGCTCCCAAAAGCTTGCCCATGCACCAGGGACAGATCTTGATCCTCCTGCCTGGGTGCCCCACAAACAGTTCGAGCCAAACAACCATCTTCCATATCCAGAAGGCCTAGTCCAGTCCCATGGACTAGGGACACCACAGCCACTAGTCTACAGTTCATGGGCTTCCACTAGTGTGACCAGTCATCTCTACGTGTCTTCCGATCATTATCTCGATGTCCCATGCCTACAGAATCCCTCCTCTCTCTCATGGATTGGATTCAGCCTGGCACCTGGCCATGGATCTCTGCATCTGCCTCCAACAGTCACTAGACAAAGGCTCTATGATGACGGTTAGGGTATGCACTAGACTGATCACCAGAGTAGACCAGTCCAGGCACCCTCAGATAACACTTTTAAAAATTATCATTTATAGAATAAAATTTGAGTATAATTAGAATTTTATTTTATTGTCCTTAAATTTAGGTATGATCCAAAAACAGACACATGGACCATGGTAGCTCCTTTGAGTATGCCTAGAGATGCTGTTGGTGTCTGTCTCCTTGGTGACAGACTATATGCTGTTGGTGGCTACGATGGGCAAACATACCTCAACACCATGGAATCATATGATCCACAAACTAATGAGTGGACACAGGTAAGATTGTTATGGGCATAACTAACTGAATGTAAAACAGAATTACTTAAGCTTATGGAGGATGCTTATACTTATTGCAATTTATTTTGTAGGAACACTGCACCAAAGTGATTGATTTAGTCATATATTAGGAGTGGTATGAAAATTAAATGAATATTTTTGTGTGTTATTTTCTCTTGTATGTAATACTATAATAAATTGATGCTACTAAAAGATATCCATCCTAAAGGAAGACATTATAATAACTCAGAATAAGGACACCAAAGGATTTCAGCGACCTAAATTAAAAAAAAATGAAAGCCGGGCGGTGGTGGCGCACGCCTTTAATCCCAGCACTCGGGAGGCAGAGCCAGGCGGATCTCTGTGAGTTCGAGGCCAGCCTGGACTACCAAGTGAGTTCCAGGAAAGGCGCAAAGCTACCCAGAGAAACCCTGTCTCGAAAAACCAAAAAAAAAAAAAAAAATGAAAGTATAATGTATTTGTAAACAAAGCTGTGACAGAATATTTGGTTTTAAAAGTGCCTCCAGCAAGAACATGAAGGTTGCAGAATTAGTACTCCTGCTATTCATTTCTGCCTAGATGTCCTATGTTATGGCCCTGGGTTGAGATTGTCTACTGGATAAAGTTGTAAGAAGCACTGAGTAATACTCTTACAGTCACAACCAGAAAACAGAACAAATATATGTTTGCAGTTGATTTTAAAAAATAAACAGAAAAGGGATCCTCTTATCATGTGTTGATCTGTTAGAAATCTCTATAGCCCTGCAAGTTGGAGAGAAATGCTTGGCTCATATTGAATGAAAGATTATCGTTTGAATATACAGTATAGTTACAGACTCAGGATCAGTATACAATGCAGCAGGTTCCATTCTGTTTGAAAAGTTCTAGTATGGATGGGAAAGGTAGCAAGTTGTTTAAAGGAGAAAGCATCTTGACGGTTATGGTGGTCTTGCTTACAACACAGTGAGTGGAACCATCCCTAGATGTGTTCCTTTCAATTCAATTGTTGTATATGTGCCTTTTATTTTTCTACCTCCCTCCATAGTTAGAAACCTAACAGTAAGAAATTATTTTAAAGAAATTTCAATTGATGACCATTGTAAAATTGAAAACTGTTTTTTTAAAGAGACAATATAGTTTATATGCTTTAATCAGCTGAAGGTTCTGATTTGGGTCATAAAACTTGAAAAAATTCTATCTGAACAAAAGTAATAAGTAAACATTAATTATATTTACATATATGCACATATACCATCATCAATGATCCATCTTTAATAATGCTTTTATCTCAGTAGCTTCATTCAAATAGATTAACATCTACATACAATTGTTGGGTTAAGATACCTTCATCGTGAATAATTCTTTTCACAGCAAAACTTTAGAGGTCAATAAAATTACATATATTTGCCTGACTTAGGGGAAAAAATGGAAAGATATTGGGGGGAAAGAGCAGTGTAGAGCTAAATTATTCGACTTTCCACTTTTAACTTCAATTGCTCATAGAGACCACCCTCATCCCAGTTGCTTAAAAAAACAAAAACAAAAACAAAAAAACTTACTATTACTAGAGACTTCAGAAATAAGAATTTTCTAGCTTTGCTTTTTAGAAAGGATGAAAATACATGATAACTATGAGAAAGAAGATCATGAAAAAACGTTTCTACAAATGAGGGCTATACCACCAAGGGCCAGTATTCTATAAAGCTCTCCCATCTTGTGAAACTGCTGTGTATTTGCCTGTTTGTCAGACATGCCTGAGACTTGACCTACAGACTATGACATTTAAAATGCTTTAAAAACTTAGACTTTTCTGGACAATGATATACATCTGCTCCTGGTAACACCAATTACCTCAAGGAGGATGATGGACATTGAAGAAAATCATTATGGAACTTGCTTTCTTTGTAGCAAAAGTTAGCCACTGAGGGAAAAAGTGCCCTTGTGTTTACTGATTGCCAGTATGTTGTATAAATTGGACATGCAGGACCCATAGGGAGATGACCGCTAAATTTTACAAGGTAAGACAATCCTTCAGGTTCCTGCTTCATAGAATATATTGCCATACATTCTACAGGACATAAAAAAAAATGACTGACAGATTCTAGGCCCATAGACTAAGGAGCTACTGTATTCTTATGGGGATCCTGAGAAAATTAAGAATTATGGTCAAGTCCTGACTGGAGTAGTCTCTAAGGCTGCATTGTCTGAGCCAGTTTCCTTGAAGCTGATCTGGATGTTGGATCATCTAGAGACCTCTGTGGGGTTCTTCCTTAATCAAACCATATGAGACTGGAAGCTATCCACAAGTTCTTTACACTGTACTCCACAAAATTGGAAAATCTAAAAGAAATGGACAATTTTCTGGATAAGTACCACATATCAAAGTTAAACCAAGACCAGATAAACTATTTAAATATACCAATAACCCCTAAGGAAATAGAAACAGTCATTAAAAGTCCCCAGCTCAGATGATTTCAGTGCAGAATTCAACGAGAACTGCAAAGAAGAGCTAATACCACCAATACTCTTCAAATTGTTCCACACAATAGAAAAAGAAAGAACATTAACAAAGTCTTTTTATGAGACTACGGTTACCCTGATACCCAAACCACACAAAGATGCAACAAAGAAAGAAAATTACAGACCAATCTCCCTTATGAACACTGAAGCAAAAATACTCAATAAAATACTGGCAAACCGAATCCAAGAACACATCAAAAAAAATTAGCTACCATGACCAAGTAGGCCTCATCCCAGAGATTCAATGATGGTTCAACATATGCAAATCTGTCAATGTAATACACCACATAAAAAAAGTGAAAGAAAAAAACACATGATCATCTCATTAGATGCTGAAAAAGATTTTGACAAAATCCATCACTCCTTCATGATAAAGGTCTTGGAGAGACCAAGAATACAAGGAACATACCTAAACATAATAAAGACAATTTACAGCAATCCAACAGCCAACATCAAATTAAATGGAGAGAAACTCAAAGTGATTCCACTAAAACCAGAAACAAGACAAGGCTGTCCACTCTTCTCATATGTATTCAATATAATACTAACAGATCTAGGTAGAGCAATAAGACAACAAAAGAAGATCAAGGGATTACAAATTGGAAAGGAAGAAGTCAAGCATTTGCTATGTGCAGATGACATGGTAATATACATAAATTACCCCAAAATTCTACCAGAGAACTTCTATAGCTGATTAAAAGAAAAAAACCTTCAGCAATGTGGCAGGATAGAAGATTAACTAAAAAAAAAAAAATCAGTAGCCCTCCTATAGACAAATGACAAACAGGTTGAGGAAGAAATCAGAGAAACATTACCCTTTATAATAGCCACAAATAAAGTAAAATACATTGGGTAACTCTAACTAAGCAAGTTAAAAACCTATATGACAAGAACTTTAAGTTTCTGAAGAAAGAAATTGAAAAAGATATCAGAAAATGGAAAGATCTCCCATGCTCATGGATAGCTGGGATTAAAATAGTAAAATTGACAATTTTACCAAGAGCTACCTACAGATTCAATGCAATCCCCATCAAAATCCCAACACAATTCTTCACAGACCTATAAAAAACAATATTCATGATCATATGGGAAACAAAAAAAACTACGATAGCTAAAACAATCTATACAGTAAAGTAACATCTGGAAGTATCACCATCTCTAACCTCAAGCTCTACTGTAGAGCTATAGTAATAAAAACAACTTGGTATTGGCATAAAAACCAACATGTGGACCAATTGAATCAAATTGAAGATCCTGACATTAATCCACACACCTATGAACACCTGATTTTTGACAAAGAAGCCAAAAACTGTAAAATGGCAAAAAGAAAGCATCTTCAACAAATAATGCTGGCATAACTAAATATCAACATGTAGAAGATTGCAAATAGATCCATATCAGTCACCATGCACAAAACTCAAGTCCAAGTAGATCAAAGACCTCAACATAAATCCACTTACACGGAACTTGATAGAAGAGAAAGAAGCAGCCTTGAAAGCATTAGCACAGGAAACCACTTCCTAAATATAACAGCAGCAGCACAGACACTGAGAGCAACAATTAAGAAATGGGACCTCCTGAAACTGAGAAGCTTTTATAAGACAAAGGATATGGTCAACAAAACAAAACGACAGACTACAGAATGGGAAAAGATCTTCACTAACCCCATATCTGACAGAGGGCGGATCTCCAAAATATATAAGGAATTCAAGAAACTAGACGTCAAAATACCGAACAATCCAATTTAAAAATGGGCTACAAAGCTAAACAAAGAATTCTCAACAGAAGAATCTCAAATGGCTGAAAGACATTAAATGAATTGCTCAAAATCCTTAGTCATCAGGGAAATACAAATCAAAACAAATCTGAGATACCATCTTACACCTGTCAGAATGGCTATGATCAAAAACACTGATAACAGCTTATGTTGGAGAGGATTTGGAACAGGGGGAATACTTCTTCACTGTTGGTGGGAGTGCAAACTTGTACAACCACTGTGGAAATCAGTATGGTGGTTCCTCAGAAAATTGGGAATCAATCTACCGCAAGACCCAGCTATACCACTCTTGGACATATACCCAAGGGATGCTCAATCATACCACAGGGACACATGCTCAACTATGTTCATAGCAGCATTATTTGTAATAGCTAGAACCTGGAAACAACCTAGATGCCCATTGACTGAAGAGTGGATAAAGAAAATGTGGTACATATACACAATGGAGTACTACTCAGCAATAAAAAAAATGACATCATGAAATTTGCAGGCAAATAGAACTAGAAAATATCATCTTGAGTGAAGTAACCCAGACTCAGAAGGACAAACTTGGTATGTACTCACTCATAAGTGGATACTAGATGTAAAACAAAGTATAACCAGACTACAACCCACAGCTCCAGAGGAGCTAGCTAACAAGGAGAATCCTAAGAGGGACTGTGGATAACCCTGGGAAGGGGAAGTAGATAAGATCTCCATGAGGGAGGGGTAATAATGGAGGTTAGGGGATGGGGGATGAGAACATATGGGAATGTGATGATCATGATTGAGCTAGAACAGGGACAGAGTAGAAGAGCAAGGAAAGAGATACCATGATAGAGGGAGACATCATGGGGATAGGGAAAAACAGGATGTAAGGGAAGTTCTCATAAATCAACAAGGATGACCTCAACTTAGACTATTAGCAATAGTGGAGAGGGTGCCTGAACTGGCCTACTCTGGAAATCAGATTTGTGAATACCATAACTGTCATCACAGAGCCGTTATCCAGTAACTGATTGAAATAGATGTAGAGATCCTCAACCAAGCACCAGGCCAAGCTCCAGGAGACCAGTCTAAGAGAGAGAAGAGGAATTCTCTGAGCAAGGGGCATCAAGATCATGATGGGGAGATGTACAGATATAACCAAAACAAACTAGTGGGAACTCATGAACTGTGCACCAATATCTGTGGAACATCCTTGGGACTGGACTAGGCCCTCTGCATAGGCAAGGCAGTTGTGTAGCTTGACCCGCTTAAGGGGCCCTCTGGAACTGGGATCAGGATCCATCCATGGTGCATGTGTGGCCTTTTTGGAGCCCAGTGCCTATGGTTGGACACCTTACGCATCTTTTTTTTTTGCAGGGGAAGGGCTTGGACTTGCCTCAACTGAATATACCAGTCTCTGCTGACTCCTCATGGGGGGCCTTGTCTTAGAAGGGATGGGAATGAGGGTTGGCTTGTGGGGGACTTGGGGGGCAGTACTAGGGAAGAGAGGGGCCCTGTGGTTCCTATGTAAAATGAATAGTAAATTTCTTAATAATAATAATAATAATAAATAGGTGGGGCAATGATGTTGCACACCTTTTATCCCAGCACTCAGGAGGCAGAGCCAGGCTGGAACTCAAGGCAAGCCTGGTCTACAGAGCAAGATCTAGGACAAGAACCAAAACTACACAGAAAAACCTTGTCTTGAAAAATCAAAAATTAAAAAATAAAAAAAATAAAGAAAACAGGAATAAATTTTTTACATATTATTTTGCTAAAATGCTACAGGATATATTTTGATATTTTACATTACTAGGTCTCTAGTGTTTCTATAGCAGTTAGAGTGTGGATTCAGTATGGTTTGTTTATTAGGAAAAAGTCTGACTTCAGAGGTATGAAATTTAGACAGAGCACCAATACACATGAACATTAAATAAATGGAATTTACAATTGAATAAAATATATGATGTAATATCTTCATTAAATATTTATTATAAAATATTCTGCTCATCATTCCACTAAAATTGAAATCAACATAATGTGAGTGGTATTAAGAGATATAAACCTCCTGAAAAGCATTATTCATTTTTTTAAATCTCTGGCTCATATAATATTATACAAACACAAGATTAGTTTTATTACAATTTTGTTTTAGTATAGTAAACGTAAATCTTAAAACTGCTGAATTAAATATTTTACTTTCATATCTGGGAAATAATAGCACATTTTTAAATCAAAAAGAGAAATACTAAATTAAACACTTTACTGACTTATCTTTTTCTCTCTTAGATTTGTAGGGGTCTTGAGGGGCTATCAGGATAAACCTACCAGACACAGACACATAAACCTACATATATAAAATAAAGCACGATTTTGAAATGTTCATTATTCTAACCTACCTTTGTCCAGTAAGGTTGATCACTTTGCTCCATTTACACACTAAAGTACTTGAAGTCTATTGACTAGCCCCCACAATGGAATAGTCCTTAAAATAAAGAAGCCAAAACTATTGAAAATATTCAAGAATACATATATTTTTGAAAAACATGCTAGATTAGATAGAACAATTGTTAATCCTGGAACAATTGTCACAATTGTGCCTTCATTTCTTTTATGAGAAAGATATACTCACATGTGTGCAGATGGAGGTTAGTGAACTTTACTCTGCCATTTAACATTGAGCTCAATCCTTGCACTTGGTTAGAGAAACAATGTGTTTCAGAAAACAAAGTACATTGATCATATTTCTTTCACCTAGGTAAAACTGCACGGGCTTCTGCCCTTCCAGGAGATTTTCATACTACCGTTGCTGTGTGCAGTGTTTATGCTGTAGGGCATGTGTAGATGTTTCTCACATACACGAACTGAGTACTATCATTATTCTCTTGTCCTAGAGTTGAATTTATTTGTATATAATTTATATAGAGGAAGATGTTGAAGAGTAGCTAAGAAACTTGGTACCACATATACACCCTCCCTTGACTGTATTAATGGATTCTGTGACCAACCTTTTCAGGTCACCACAATGAAATTTATAACGCTTGAGGGAACAACAAGGGAAGTGTTTTAAAATGTATGAGTTAAGTTGGTCAAAATAACAAAAGGTAAACTCTTCTAAGTGTTTAAAGGACCAGTTTTATAAATACGAAATGTTTAAAGAAGAACGATAAACTATTCGGCAAAGGAAATACTCATCACTGTGATAGATCCTACATGGACTATGTAGCAAACTTCCTGCTGTAAATGAAATGTTGAAAGTGGCCTAAAAAGAGGTAGTGAGTTAACTCAATAAATATGACAGAATTATTTAGCTTTTATAAAGCAGCATCTGTAAGAGCTGGGGGAATAATTCATGACAGTTTTCACTGAGCCAAAAGTAAATTGGAATACATTGTTTGAGGAGATAAACAGGTACTATAGTACATATAACCAAAAACCATGCTAAAGATCCCTCTCTTTAAGAGAATAGATAATGAAGTATTTTTAAGTTTTTAATTGTTCTCTCATACATTACATCCTCACCATAGTGTCCCCTCCCTCCACTCCTCTTAGTCCCCCACCTTACCCAGATCATCTCCTCCTCCCTTTCGATTAAAAAATGAAAAAAAAAAAAATCAGGTCTTCCAGGGATATCAACCAAACATGGCAAAGCAAATTACAATAAAATTAGGCACAAACCCTCATATCAAGGCTGGATGAGGGAACCTAGTAGCAGAGAAAGGGTTCCAAAAGCAGGCAAAAGAGTCAGAGATACTCACCAAACCACAACTCCCACTGTTAGGACTCCCACAAGAAAACCAAGCTACACTACCATAACGTCTGTGCAGAAGACCTAGCTTAGACCTGTACTGAGTCTTTGATTGTTGCTTTAGTCTCTGTGAGCCCCTGTGAGCCCTGCTTATTTTATTCTGTGTACCATATTCTCATGGTGTCCTTGATCCCTTTGGCTCCTAGGATCATTCCTCCCTGCTCCTCTTCTGTGGAGTTTCCCTGGCTCCAGCTAGTGTTTGGCTGTGGAGCTTTGCATCATCTCCCATTAGTTACTGGATGATGCCTCCCTGATGACAATTGAGCTTATAGAAGATATCAGAAGATGAAAATATCTCCCCATGCTTATGAATTGGTAGGTTTAACATAGTAAAAATGGCCTTTTTACCAAAAGCCATCAACAGATTCAACCCAATCCCCGTTAAAATTCCAACGCAATTCTCTACATATCTTGAAAGGAAAATACTCAACTTCAAACAGAAAAACAAAAGCAAAAATCCCTGGATAGCTTACAAAAAAAGATAATAAAGAATTTAAACCAATAACAGTAAATATGAATTTTATTTCAATTATTGGATTATTAAGGCATAAAATGACTAGGAGAAAGCAAGTTTGGAGAGAGGTGAACCATTATTATACAAGATAAAATTATGACTCCAAAAGACACATTTAATTAGAAAGTTTTTGAAATTTTTATTTAATATAAGTCTGACAGCTTTTATATTCAGGATCATTTTAGAAACTCTACATGCTCATTTTAATGATCATTATATTGAAAACACACTTAATAAGCAGTGCAGCAATTATCTAATTATGAACTATCCGTAGAAAAGTTATCGAATATACTTTTTGTGAGATGTCTGGGCCTAAAGATGAATGTGTAATACATTTGATTCCATACGATATTTGTGGAAAACAACTTCAAAGTGATTACAGTGTCACAACTATTACGATGAAATATAACAAATGTGTCTAAGAATAAAACTTTGATGGAAACTTTCCTATTTTAAATTCATTTCATTCAAATCTTAGTATTTTTGTTAAAAATTTCTATGAGTAATTGCATGTTTTATTGCCTTAATGTAAAAGTGATTACATTTTTTTAAAAGTAGAATTTTCAGTGCGTTCATTTGTATTGTACTATCTGTGGCTGTAATGGGATAATTAACCACATTCATTTATGACTTCCGTGTGTATGATTTTCAAATACAGTGTAACTTATCTGGAGCTCCACTGCAGTAACCTATGTCTCTCGTTCCATTTTCCAACAGATGGCTTCCTTGAATATCGGCCGAGCAGGTGCCTGCGTGGTTGTCATCAAGCAGCCCTGACTAATTTGTATAACGTTTGGAAGGGTTTTCTTTACTACTGTGCTTATTTTATATCACGTGGTAAGAATGAGAAAGAACTTCCTGAGACGAAAACTTCTCAGGAACAGGATTTTTATAAATTTAGCTGCTGGTGCCCAAAGCAGTAAAAGATCAAACAGAACATAGGGAAGAAGAAAACACAGACACAACATCAGGCCAAGTGTTAGTTAGTTCGGGAATGGTTACTGGTAATGTTTTGTATTGTAGCATACAATAACTAGAGCTACCAAAGGCTGGTTTCTCAGAAGAGACCCATATTTGTGATGTAGAGTGTTCCTTAGTGACAGATCATTCACTTGTTTTTATAATCTGTGAGGACATCCAACAGGCTGCCAAGACTAGAAGTTACAATACTTCATCTTGCAAAATCTGATTGATTTGATGTGTTCCTAATCGGATGCGATGATATCAGGAAGTTTTTTGGAACAAATGTCTTTCTTTCTCATTTTCCTCAGCTATGAAAACAATGAGAGAGACAGATGACTGTTTTGCTTTTGCATTCAGAAAACAAACTGCCCTGCTAATCAAGGCTTGCATATTGCATTCAAGATGATGCCTAGATTTTATTGCACCTGTGTCAGCAGTTGAAACTGGCAAACACAAAGGACTTTTCCTTAAGCTTCCCACATCGCTTTGCACTGTCAACACACTGAGCCAAAGAGTCAGTATGGCTGTGGGCATTCACCTCATGCAGAGTTCAGTACAAGCATGGATGCTAGTTATTCTGAATGTTAATATACCCACTGCATGCTCAAGTCCCTTAGAAGCTTGTTCTTTAAAACCAAACTTAGAATTTTGAGACAAAAGTTTCCAAGTCATTAAATTGGGGTGATTATGATAACTGCTAGAAGGATGGCTGACTACAGATTTTCATTACTCATTTTCAGACATCTTACACTGATATGTACATTATTTTAAACCAAATGTTTGTAATTGTTTCAAAGAAGAATGTGGAACTTTTATGTAACATCATTAATATGTGTCCATGTAAATTATAAGGATAGTTAATAAATGATAGAGCATTTGCTTTTATTGGTGTGTCTTCATTTATCTTTTAGACAAGGTAAAAACGTTGACAAGTTTGTTCTATTGTAGGGGTGTGTGTGTGTGTGTGTGTGTGTGTGTATGTGTGTGTGTGTCCGTCCGTGTGTAAATGTCTGCATAAAATTTACTAATATTTTCTCTCATTTTGTGATTTATGTTTTCACTGTTACTCCCTCCGATACAAGTTCCCTGCTTTTGAGTGGTCACCATTTATTATTAGCTTCCTAGTAGTAGAAACTTCAGATGGCTCATATAAAGTACTTGCCACGCTAGTATGAGGGTCTGCTATCAGATCCTCAGGACCCATTTAAAGCCAGATGTGGTGTCTTGTACTCCTATATCCTTCTATGAGACAGAGAAACAGCAGGAGCCCCAGAAGTCCCAGAAGAACCAGGACCAACTAGATTTGCCTTGAGCAGAGATGAGCAGGAAGAGACTTATCTCAAGCAAGATCTGATTCAAGGAAAGATACCTGAAGTTCTCCTCTGGCTTCCATGTATATGCTGTGAAACACATGTACCTCTGATCCCATATATATCAAATATGCATGCATATACAAAAATTCTCACCATTATAATTTTATCTAATATTTCACAGGGGGACTATTAGAAAGCAATTAATATGCAGTGGTCAAATGAGGAAGATATTTTATACAAGTAATAAGTAAGTTTTACTTTTACATATACATTTAGCCAACAAAAGACTAATAAAACAAAAGTTTTTAAAAAGAAACTATCTGGTTATTTCTTTCATATTCTGAAGATAAAATTATATGGTCAAAATAGGCCTGTTTAGATGTGTAGAAACATTAAATAAATGGAATGTGTTTTAAAACACCCCAAAATTATATTGCTTCTTCTTAGGGAGCTATAGTCTTATGGAGTGCATGACTCTTTCTATTATGGATTACAATTTATTTTGTTCAAGACACATTTTTATGAATGTGTGGGGAATGAGAGTACTTCTATGTGAATGGGCATTCATGACATGAGCAGAACCATGTCAAGAACTCCAATGCCTCAGACTCAGGAATAGCAAGGCCTTCCCAGATCAGGTCCAAGAGAAGGGCAAACAGATTTCCTGTCCAAGTAAAGATGTTGACAATGTTTTCAGAAAGTACCAACCACAGCCTTCTCCTAAAGGTTAGCTGCAGTCTGAGATTGCTCCCCTCCAGAGACTCCCCTATTGAGATTAGCTAGCTCAGTTTCTCCTTCAGCAATGTAGGACATGTCCATTCACTCAATCAACTTTCTGTAATAGACCCACCTCCTCATCCAGTGCTCTATAATACAGGTGCTGAGTTTATAATTGCCTCTGCTTCTCCAATATAGTGTATGGTGCACACAATCCCAGCTTTTTTATGCACATGTCTTCCATTTCACAGTTACCCAGTCAGAGCAATTTCTAAACTGTATAGGTCATAGATGGAATGTTTTCCATAAGTCTGATTTTCTTGCTTTTAAATTATATTTAACTACTGTTTATTACTTTTATGTTGAAAATGTAAAAGTATGCCAGGATTCACATATAGTTTTAGACAAATGTTACTAGTTATTTTTGTGTTACAATGGCCAAAATGTCTGAGAGACCCATTTAGAGGAGGAAAATATTATTGTACCTCATGGTTTCAGGGATTTAGTCAATGGTCCTTGGTTTTGTTTTGTTTTGTTTTGTTTTTTTACCCTGAATTCCTGATTTTTAAAAAAAACAACAACAACAGAGCAATTTGGTAGAAAAATCAAACACACTTCTCCGTAGCCACCATCCCTTACACAGGACCCAACTCATGCACTTTTCATTGCCTGAAAAAATAACACCTTTGAATGTTAATAACATGAACCTTAATCTGTACCTGCTTTCTGTGGAGACTGGAAGGAGCTGAATTTTCCAATTATTATCCATTCTGCAAATAAGTACTTTTGTTTGGGATGTAATTTTCAACAAACTATTTTATTGCCTCCAACCATCTCCCAGTATGGATCATGTATGCCCAGAGCTTCTTGTAGCACACACAACAGCTATCTGGATCTAATTCGCTTCATGAGAACAATAGAGGATAGCTTGGGATATAAACTCCCAGATTATATGAAGTATTATGATGAGATAAAAAACTAAACTGAAATTTACCTTTGAAATATCAATATTCTTAACACAGCCATTATTAATTTTTGAACTGGTATGATATAGCTTTTTGTTAAATTATAGAGATTTCAGTGACTTAAGACAATAAAACTGACAATGGAAACTTTTTCCTCATTCTCTGTACCTGATGTATTATATTTGCCACTTTCCTTGTTGGAGAAACTATATTCTCTCTGTAGTTAATATCTGGGTGACTTCCCATTACTGTATGTGACAAATAAGGTTAAACTCCTGTAAAAGAACTAATCTAATTTCAAAGCAAAATAAAGTGCTTTCTCAATATTATTGTCACCCTGAGAATATTTTATCACATTTTTGGTTACTGAAAATGCTGCTGTCGAAAATGCCTTGTACAGAGCTCAAATATTTTTCATTGTTGCATGAAAATGAAGAACATTAATTTTCTATCAAATAGCTCTTAGATGCAGAATATTAAAACTCATTTCTGTTAATTCTAGTATTTGGAATAAGAGAATTATGTGTGTCAAAGTTGACATCCTCTAATGACAAATTACTCATCCCACTGTGCAGAGATCATTTTCATGAGAGGATATACTGATACAATAACTGCAAAAACACTTTATTTTTGTGTTTTTAATAAACTGCACACACACACACACATATAATGTCTACAAATATTATCAAATGAATGCTATAAAGTTAGCTAATCAGAATAACTGACAATCTTCCCCAGTCACATAAAAATTTCAAAGAGTTAAATTGTAATCTGGTGCAGATACTATGATTTTGTTATCTGCAGTACTTTAATTGGTAACTCCTTCCATATACAATGGCAATCGATAACTCTTAAAGTCAATTCATGGTCCACTTTGTAATTTATGTAGAGTGTCCTGGTTAGTTTTATGCTGACTCAACACAAGCTACAGTCACCTGACCGACAGTCACGAGAGCAGGGACTCAGTTGAGAAAATGCTTCCATATTATCATGCTGTAGGCAATCATATAGGTCACTTTCTTCAACTAGTGATTAATGTGGAAGGGCCCATTCTACTGTAGGTAGTGCCATCCCTGGCCTGGTGTTCCTGGGTTCTACAAGAAAGCAGGTTTGACCCTAATTGTCGTGCTAGAAACCTCATCCAATGACTGAGGGAATGGATGCAGAGATCCACGACCTGGCCCCAGGTGGAGCTCCAGGAATCCAATTGTCAAGAAAGAGGAGGGTTTATATGAGCCAGAACTGTTGAGACCAAGGTTGGATAAAGCACAGGGACAAATAGCCAAAGGAATGGAAACGCATGAACTATGAACCAATGGCTGAGGGGTCCCCAACTGGATCAGGCCCTCTGAATGGGTGAGACAGTTGATTGGCTTGATCTGTTTGGGAGACATCTAGGCAGTGGGACCGGGTCCTGTCCTCAGTGCATGAGTTGGCTGTTTGAAACCTGGGACCTATGCAGGATCGCTTGGCTCAGCCTGGGAGGAGGGGACTGGACCTGCTTGAACTGAATCTACCAGGTTGAACTCAATCCTCAGGGGAGTCTGTGCCCTAGAGGAGATGGGAATGGGTGATGGGCTGGGGGGTGGGGGTGGGGTGGAAGGGGAGAGAACAAGAGAATTTGTGGCTGATATGTAAAATTAAATTAAATTATACAATAAATTAAAAAAAGAATAATACCTGAAAAAAAAAAAAGCAAGTTTGAAGCAAGTCAGTTAGCAGCACTCCTCTCTAGACTCATTATCAGTTGCTGCCTATAGGTTCTTGCCCTGCTTGATTTGCTACCCTGAAATCCTTTGATGATGAACTGTAATGGGAAAGTATAAGCTAAATATACTTTCATCCATGAGATAATTGTGGTCATGGTGTTTTCTCACAGCCATAGAAACCCAAGCAAAGATATGAGGTAAATATTGATAGAACAAGTTTGTTCAACACAAATATTTCCTACACAAATATTTTCTACACAATTTTTTACCACATTCCACAAAGTATTTATGTAGAGAGATATAGTGACTAAGACTAAAATATTAGGCAAAGGATAAATTGCTTTACACACACAAATAAATATAAATAATAAATAAATAAATAAATAAAAGTATTCAAAGATAACCATAATATTAACATTGCTTTACCAAGGGGTCCAAAATAATTGTCCTTTGAGTTCATTTTATTGAAGAATAAATTTTAATGAATAATTTCTGTAATTTCAATGCCATTGTAGGTCATTGATTTAATCATACCATTTATACTTTGTCTACTAGGACATTTTTCTTTGGAGTTGGTTACTATAGAATTGTTATACATTAACAATCTGTATTTCCTCAATATTAATATCAAATCCCTAATAACCATTATGGGTATCTTTGGAGATGCTGCATCTAAAGAGAGATTTACTATTGAATGAAATCATAATAGAAGGAATATATACCAATAAGATTAGTATCCTTAGCAAAGAAACTATAGAGTTCCTGTTTTCAATGTTAATGTGAGTGTGCACAGAGGAATGGCATGATGAGGGAAGAGGAGGCACCCAGAGCCAGGAGGGGAGCTCTCACCTAAAACCCAGTGCCGTAGGATCTTGACATGTGGCTTCTGGCTTCCACACTTGAAGAAATACCTTGTTGAGCTATCTGTCTAGACTGCACTATTTTTCTTCACAGTAGTCCTCAATGACTAATACCACAACCAAATATTGAGAATGTCATATATTCATTTTACACATTTTTTAGAACATCACATTCTTCATATACTATCCTGACTTTTTCATTTTTACTTGTTTTCTTTTTCAACTTTAAAAAGAGTAAGACATATTGGTAAAGTTTATTAAATATATTTTTTAATTTATTTATTTTTTATTCCTTTTTTTTTTTTTGGTTTTTCGAGACAGGGTTTCTCTGTGTAGTTTTGCGCCTTTCCTGGAACTCACTCTGTAGCCCAGGCTGGTCTCGAACTCACAGAGATCCGCCTGCCTCTGCCTCCCGAGTGCTGGGATTAAAGGCGTGCACCACCACCGCCCGGCTAATTTATTTATTTTTATTTCATGTGCATTGGTGTTTTGCCTGCATCCATGTCTGTGTGAAGGTTTTGAATCCCCTGAAATTGGAATTATAAGCAGTTATTATTTGCTATGTGGGTGCTGGGAATTGAACCCAGGTCCTCTAGAAGAGCAGCCAGTGCTCTTAACCACTGAGTCATCTTTCCAGCCCATTAAATACATTCTTAATGTAAAAGTTCTTTTGATTGCACCAGATGACTATACTGAGACATGTCTATTTTCTTAGAACAACTCTTAAAGGAAACAGACACACTAAAACAAAATATAGATGTAGTTCATGAAATAAAAGCAAAACAATTACATAAAAAATACAATAGTGATATTGATAGCCAAAGACAAATACTTACAAAATAGAGGAACGTTTTTTATAGTTAGTTTTGTTTTGTTTTTGAGTTTATGACGTTGTGCCCAGAGGAGAGGTGTCCATTAAATCTAAATTCTTTTGGGACCTATCAATCTCTATTCCTCAAGATGCTATACTGTGAAAACTTCATATTAACTCACTAAGGATGAGTTGTCTCTGACAAAATAGTTAGATTTTTCTCTAAATGGAAAATGTCTCATAAGTTAAATAATACTGGTATTAACTGAATATAAAGTTTCAGCTCATAAACATTTTTGTCATGGGTTTTTATGGTATAGTTAATAAAGTAAAAAATGAAATTACAAGAAATATACACAAAAGAAATCTGCATATTAAGTGCAATCATGATCTTAACCCTCCCTTGCTCATAAAATTTCCTCTTCCCTCTCTTTGATTGGATTCCCATAGCTCAGCCTGGTGCTTGGCTATAGAACTCTGCATCTGCTTCCATCAGTTACTGGATGAAGGCTCTATGATGACAGTTACGGTATTCACTGATCTGATTACCAGGGTAGGCCAATTCAGGCACCCTCACCACTGTTCCTAGTAGTCTAATCTGGGGTTGTCCTTGTGGATTCCTGGGAATTTTTCCTAGCACCAGGTTTCTCCTTCACCCCATATTGCCTCCCTCTGTCAGGATTTTCATTGCTCTCCAACTCCTTCCCTCCCTCAGCTCGACCATACCATTTCCTCATGTTCTCATCCCCCATCCCCTGCCTTCTATTGCTACCCCTCATCCCCAGTTTACTCCTCCTCTGTTTCACCTTGGAAAGAGAAAAATAAATATTTTCATGTATTAAAATGCCCATCAACAACCAGAATGGCATGATAAACCTACTTATATTGTAGTGGCCCACAACTTGCTGCTAACCAATAGCTCTCTAATTGGAATTAAGACCACCTGGTACTTGAAACTTAGCCAACTTCACAGTGCTGGTGAAGTCATGGTTATTGGAGAAGAATCAACAGCCACTACTTTCCAAAACCAGCAAGATCCTTAACAACAGTCGATAAATATTCGTCCTTATACCTACAGATAATTGTCTTTAACTCTCATCAACGAAACTTCTCTTTGCAACTGATGGAAACACTACAAAAAACCACAACCAACCAAAATGCAGAGTTGTGGATGCCGGTCCAATTGGATACTTCTACAAAACACTCCCATACCTTGGCCTCAAAAAATATTGTAGAAAAGGGGACAAAATTATTTCAAGATTCAGAGGAGCATAGTATGGTGATGAATTTGTGTACCACAATAAAGCGTACCTAGGGATCAGAGGACCGTGCTAGCCACTAAATTAGACATAGAGGTCAGACAGTGGTGGCACACACCTTTAATCCTATCACTCGGGAGGCAGAGATCTGTCTGAATCTCTGTGAGTTCAAGGCCATACTGGACTACATGAGAGAAACAGAACCAGGCAGTGGTGACACATTCCTTTATCCCCAGGAAGTAATGTGGCAAGACATAGAAAGATATATAAGGCATGAGGAAACAGGAACTTGCTCTCTTGAGGCTAAGGAGCTGGGGAGGTGAGGTTGGCTGTGGCTTGATCTGCTTCTCTGATCTTCCAGCTTTCACTCCAATATCTGGCTCTGTTTTTTTGTTTGTTTGTTTGTTTTGTTTTTTGTTTTTCGAGACAGGGTTTCTCTGTGTAGCTTTGTGCCTTTCCTGGATCTTGCTCTGTAGACCAGGCTGGCCTCGAACTTTTTTTTTTTTTTTTTTTTTTTAATTATAAGACCTTTTAAGATTCCTGTTACAGCACAGTTTTCTGTGGGATTGTGTCTCATAATGTCAGAAGATACAATCATAAAAACTCACCAACATGACTATTCAAATACAAGCTGAACAAAAACTACACCAATGGACATGGCAAAGGGGATTGGGAAAAACCTGTGAGGCCTCAACCTTACACAATGAATGATAGGCAACAAAGGAAAGCAGGAAGAAGTTGGCTGTCCAATGCCAAATGATCAGATCTGACAAAAATATACAAACAAGTAACACTATAAGAACTAAGCGGGTTATATCTAGGAATATATATATACACACTCAATAACAGCAAATGAAAGAAGAGGCCATGAATTAGAAGCATAGTAACAAGGGTATATGGAAAGGTGTGGATAGTAGAAGAGCAAGAGAGAAACATAGTTATTTTATAACCTCAAAGAATAAACATAAAATAAAACACCAAAACAATAAGAAATATATTTTATATCAGGAACTGCCAAAACTGTTTATCCAGTTATGAAAGCCAGTATTTTAATTAGATCTTAGTAAATATCCCTGATTACTTTCCTCAGCTTTAGTTACTATGATCCTTTTCACAGTAGGTGGACCCAATTTGCCTTATCATTTTCACAGATAGCTTCTCTTAATCATTTCTTTCATTGCTGTTCATAATTTTAATTTTTATATATGCCAACATCTGCTATAACTTGCTGTTCTTTTAAAAATATATGTTAATTTATATAGACTATCAGAAATTTATCTATCAGAAATTTTAAGCATTGCTTGCAATAAAACTTCTACTTTAATTTATTTACTTCATTTTCAACTCCTACCATGTTCTTCTTATGTACAATCTATTAAAAATAATAGTAAATATCAATGTACAATATATACTTTCTTAAAAGCCCTTATGTGACATAAGACTACATAAAATGAAAAGTTTAACAGTGTATAATGATAATTGCAATAATTAAATAATAGTGATGAAACATTAAATCTTACTCTGTGGACAAAGCACTGTGAGAAACACTAGAGCTATAGACGTTCATAGGCTAATGAGGTCTCTGACTAATTTTTGTAAACTATTTGACAATGGATATATGTTCATATAAATGTAATCCAAAGAATTTCTAGGATATATAAAAGCATAATAGTAATGTGATTACTATTATGGCTGCCATTAACATATCCTGGCACAGAGGTTGCCACAGGAAAGCACTTGAATCAGACATTAGCCCAGAAACTGTCTGTTCAGATCTCAGATTGATACTACCTCTATTGTTAATCACTGTAGTCAAACACTCATGTAGCTAAATGTTTTCCTGTGTCCCACCTGGTCTGCAGCTGCTCAGACCCAAGTAAACACACAGAGATTTGCATTAATTAAAACTTCTTGGTCATTAGCTCAGGCCTAACAACGACTAGCTCTTATATTTGAACTCAGCCCATTTCTCTTAATCTCTATGTTGCCACGTGTTCCACGGCTTTACCTGGGTGCCATTACATGCTGCTCCCTGGACGTTCCTCCTCCCTCAGCCTTCCTCTCCCCAGAATTCCCCTTGTTTGCTTATCCTGCCTATACTTCCTGCCTGGCTACTGACCAATCAGCATTTTATTTATCAACCAAACAGAGCAACACACTCACAGCATACAGAGCAGTATATACAGTACACTCATTCGTCAAACTGACTTAATCCTCCCTGTTTTGTTCCTTAAAATATTTCATTCTTCCAACCTATTTGAATAAGCTCCTAATTCATCCCAAATACATATTATTCTTTTAAAAATCACTCTTCCTATTTCCACTGCTAGGCAGCTATTTGTGAATTGATATCTGCTCAGAGGGGGAACATAAGCTTTCTTTAACAGATAGTCACTGAGTATATCAACCATACTGCAAGATAGTTCCCATGCCCATAAGTAATCATCCAACCCAAATAGATGGGTGTGTGTGTGTGTGTGTGTGTGTGTGTGTGTGTGTGTGAGTGTTTGTGTGTGTGTGTGTGTCTGTGTCTGTGTGTGTTTGATGTGCTGATAAAGATAAAATTAAATAGAATTTCAAGTTATGTAATTGGCAACTACTCTGACAATATTTTGCTATTATCTATTAAAAATCAAATTCTGTAAGGCTAAAGAGATGACTCAGCAGTTATAAACTGGCTGCTCTTCCAGAGGATCCCTGTTCAGTTTCTGCACCCACATGACAGTTCATACCTGTTCGTAACTCCAGTTCCAGGGGATCTGAAACCCTCACACAGACATTAAGACAAAACACCAATGGACATAAAAAATAAGTCATTAAAATAAAATATAATGAGGGGAAAAAAGAAAGAAATCTAGTAGAATTCTGTCATTCATTGAAAATGTGTATGGAAAACATTAACACCAATATTTCAGCAAGTAGTTGTAATCCATGCACACAGAAACTGTATATAATCAATACTGGATATATGTTCAATTAATTCCAGTTATATGTTAATAGCTTCCACTACATCCATAAATAAAAATTATGATGATTAATTTTAATTGTCAACTTGACACTATTTATGATCACCTCAGAAGGGAGTCTTAATAAAGAATTGTCTCAATTAGATTCGCCAATGAGCATGTCTGTGAGTATTATCATAATCAGGCTAATTGTAACACAAATACTAAAAGGACTTATCATTAAAAAAAACCCTAGAGCCAGATATTGGGGTGAAATCTGAACGATCAGAGAAACAGAACAAGTCACAGCCAACCTCACCTCACCAGCTCCTCAGCTGATCCTGTTTATTCAGACTGAAAGCCTCTGAGTCCTCATCGGAACGGATCTCTGCTGAACTCCTGCTAAAAGGCTAAATGCTTAAAAGCCTCTAGTTCCTGGTCCTCACACCTTATATACCTTTCTGTCATCACTTCCTAGGATTAAAGGTGTGAGTCACCATGCCTGGCTGTTTCCAGTGTGGCCTTGAACTCACAGAGATCCAGATGAATCTTTGCCTCCCAAGTGATAGGATTAAAGGGGTGTGTGTGTGTGTGTGTGTGTGTGTGTGTGTGTGTGTGTGTGTGACCATTTTCTGGCCTCTATGTCTATCTAGTGGCTGTTCTGCTCTCTGACCCAGGATGAGTTTATTAGGGTGTACAATATATTGGGGGACACAATATATCACCACAGCTAATGGAAGTGTTGAGCCCTTCCCACTGTATATGAACCTTTCTTGGATTGTTTGAGTGCGAAAGAAGCAAGCTGTAAAACAGCATGTGTGCATGAATACATTGTGCTCTGCTTTTAAATATGAATATAATATGACTAGCTTCTATAACTTGGTACCCCTTGTCCTCTCTGCAATAATGGGCTAAAATCTGAAATGGGGAGCCAAACAAACACTTTCTCCTTTGAGTTGCCTTTGTTAGAGTATTTTTTTTTTTTTACAGTAACAAGACAAGAAACTAAAACTAAGGTTAACTGTAACAGAGAGTGAATGGTGCCAGAGGAAATTCGGTGTATTTACATAGTGTCAAAAAAACCAGAAATGTTTCTACAGTAGTGGATACACAGGAGAATTTAAAGATCAAGCCAGGGACTTGATGTGTAAGGTGCAATTAACAGATCTCGGTATGCTTTTTAGTCCCTTTGCAGGCATGGGCATCACCTCTGTGACATTTCACCTCCTCCACAAAATACAAACACATTCCATTTATACTATAAGGCTCATTATGAATAGTTATTTGTTATTTAGTGATAACTGACATGTAAATTGAATATTTCCCTTGCTAATTTCAAGACCCTTATATTTAAGCCACATTATTCCAAAAAAAAAAAAATGGCCAGAAAATATCAGGACAATTTTAATTATTAAGGCATTACATTTGAACTTCAAGTTTAAATACTGAGTCCATAGAGAAGCAATCAGAATATTTTCAGATAAAATAAGAAATAAATAGTTTACATAGTTTTCTTAATAGGAAAGCTTTTTTTGTTTGTTTGTTTTTGTTTCGTTTTTTCGAGACAGGGTTTCTCTGTGTAGTTCTCACTGTCCTGGAACTCACTCTGTAGACTAGGCTGGCCTCAAACACACAGAGATTTGTCTGCCTCTGCCTCCCTGAGTGCTGGGATTAAAGGAGTGCACCACCACCACTGGATAGGATCGCTTTTTAAATGCATCCTCTTATTTCCAATTTTGACAGCTTATTATTGTTAAGAGTGTTACTGATAATTTATTACCTATGAGTATTACACCTGAATGAATGCAATGATATCTCTCACAGTTTTCCATATCTAAACAATATTAGGGAAAACATACCTTTTATAAATTGTTCCTTAAAAGTCCTGTAAATTATTATTCTGTTTGTTTATTATTGTTGTTTTTAATTTCTTCATTTCTCCTTTTAAAAACATTCCAACATTAGTTAATTTGTTTTCAAAAGCCAAATAAAATATGTTCAATTACCTCTCTGGGAAATGAACTCAATTCCATTAACAGCACAAATAAAGTAAATGCTGAATAAACATAAAAAATTCTCCTATTAGACATACTACTGAATAGTTAGAATATTGTATTTGATTAAATATTATTTTACTACTTTTTAAATCACCAGCTAAATATCACTTTAATTTCAACATCCCTATTCTTTGTGTAGATAAAATGCCACTGTTTTGCTTTGAGAATTGTAATTTAAGTGCATCTACACTTCTTTCTTAGTTAAACGTTATTTACCCTCAAGAATTATATTCTCTCCATATCTGATTGAAAAAGACATCCAATTTCGCCTAATAATAAACCCCGGTTTATCTTTAAATGACAGTACGTAGTAAAAGGCTGTTTCCCTGATTTCTTTTGAGCATTGTTCATGGTGGGCAGTAAACAAGAAGCTGAAGTACTCATTAAGTTGTATATTTGATAGACTTTATAAAGGAACCTTCAGGCGCAAATAGGAAAGACACAAAATTGAACCATAAATAAGACAACAAAATTCAAACAAATTACACAATTCATGAAGAAATAAAGTTCTGATTCTGAAACCTACATTGTCTGTTTTCTGCTTTCAAAAACCATTGGGAAGAAAGAATTTTTTAATGAAAAGATGGCGATTATTATCTTCATTTTCCCCTCCTCTGGCTCAGGTATGATGTAATCTTTTAATAGCATGAACATTTAGATTTTAAAGATTGTCTTTGTGAAACATCCCACTGCCACCACACATGTACTGAAGTTACAGAAAACAATGACTTTCATTTCCTCTCCTCTCCCATTTTCTGTCCTTCCTCCCTCTTTCCCATCTTTCTAATTAGTTAATAGAGAGCTGGAATATAGGTACTTCAGTAGTTAAGATTGTCTTTGCATAATGTTATGATTAATACTGACGATCCACAAACACAATTCCAGTAAATGGGTGTTTCACACATACTCTACTATAACATCAGCACTAAGACAGAAATGTGTGGCTCTTTTCATATCTGGAGTTTAGAATATATTTGATGCAAGAAGTATAATTACAATAACCAAAGAGGGTATCCTGATTGCCCTCCATAATTAATAGAAACTGACTTGCAAAATTATTTTCCCTTTCTCTCTAATAATGTTAATATTTCCATAATAAATTCTGTACTTTATCATCCACTTATGTATACATGAAAATAATAGCTACAATAATAACAAAAGGTATATGCAGACAGGTGTATATAGAAGAAGAGAGGGGAATATATTTCAAATAAGCAGTCTCACATTACTTTTTGTTGTGATCCTACATAAAAAATTAAAATCATTGATAATCAGTAGCTTTATAAAATATACCAAACACAATACCAAGTCAATGTTTCAAAAACATTTTATATTTCTATGTTTAGTTTGTCAAAAACCTTTAACAATTCATTTCACACACAGGGTAACATCATTCTAAATATAGTTATTGTCACAATATGTCTTATTTCGTTTTGGATTAGGTCTGGGAAGTACCAAAATAAAACTATCACTAACAAGTAAGACAAACGTACATTTCTGTTTCTCAACAAATGAAGGTGTGAATGCCAAGGTTTGCATGGAAACTCAGCTGCAAGGAGTCCTCCAGTTCCAGGACTTTTATTTCATTGTTGACAAAGTCTAGGGCTCCTTTCCCTTTGGGACATGTGGAGACATCAGTGCTTATCATCACACTTACATAACTAAAGTAGGAGTGAAGGGAGAAGGAAGACAGGTTACAAAGTATTGTGTCAGCACCCCTTCAAAGGAATTCGAAGCATCTCACATATGACAAGTCTGTTTTAATATTAAAAGTAATATTTAGTTACAAATTGCTACTCTTAATCACCAATGTGTGAATTATAACCATCATCGTCTGAAGATCGTTACTTAAAGCAAGATCTCCAAAAGTTGACATCCATTCCATTTACATCATTGAATAGTCAGAATATATATTTTTAAAATCTATCTAACATTTATTTGTCCTTCAAAACTTTTGAAATATTAGAGAAGTAACCTTTTGTCCCAAATTTGTGTTAGTTATGAGAGATCAGTTTCAGCTCATATCCTGTGCATGCCAGGAAATAAGATGTAGATTTAATTTCTGTATAGTTCACTGGCTGTCAGTTAAGTGAAATGATAAAGTTCATTTCATTGCCTCAGTAACTTTGGAATCACTGTTTGATCATTTCCCCAACAGTGTCATTTACTGCAGAGACAAAGGGAGAATATCATCACCTCATTTTAACTTTTGCCAAAGTATAGGACTTCTAAGATGGGTTAAACAGTGCCATGGCAAATTCCATGGTCACTTTTGACATTTTCAGTTGAATTCTTATAATATATACCCTTTAAGGAACTAATCTGAAAGGCTAATTCATAAACAGAAGGCAGAGGATTTTTTCCCTAATAATATAAAAAAAATTGCATTGACTAATGTTATTTGTAATATTTACCAATGTCAATCAGATAATATATAGGATGTAATACTCATATACATCTGGAAACATATGAAGATTAAACTTATCAAGAAAAGAGATATTTATTTTATTGAGATTTCATTAAGAAGCTTCACTTTCCACTGTACTTCTCTCATATTCAGTGTCCACAAAAAGAAAAGACAAAAAGGAATTATGGCTTACAGTGGGAAATAGCTGATGGCAATATTAACATTTCTCATTAATAGACATTTGGGTGATATAAATTCTCATTTACGCAAAGAAATGACTCTCTAAGAAACTTCTGTCTTCCAAGATTGGCACATTTTGTCTTATGTATGCATTTTCTCTTATACTCCTACAAGATGAATTCCATTTGGGCTTCACAAATGAAACTATGCAGAGTTTTCTAGGAATTGGATTATTATATCTTGGATAAGACTACTGATATCACAAACTGAACAAATGCTAACACAATGGTGTTATATTTGGAGTATAAATTTAAAAGGCTGATGATGGGTTAGATAGGTAGAAAAGGTTAAGAGATGATATATGGGGTTTTGTCTATGAAATAAGTGGATATGTTTGTCATTCATTAAGCTAACAAAATGGAATGAGTGCATACTTTTGAAATCAGTACTGGACAATTTTATATAATGAGTAGAAAGTACAAATATGGTGAAAAATTCCAAAATAGCGTATTCTAGAAATAGGTAAAGTACCTTAGATGTTAAGTAACTCATCACATTTCCTGATTATAGCTATATTATTTCTACTTGGAGAGTTCAAATGCTAATATTCAAACATTCAAACAGAGAAGAACTGGCATAATTTTTTTTATTGAAAATATATTCTTCTCTCATACAATACATTGCAACCACAATTTTCTTTCCTTCCATTGCTCCAAGCTCCTTCCCTCTCACCCAGATTCTTTATTATGCTTATAATGGGATCAAAGTTGCTTCTTTTCCAAGGCAGTGACAAAGACTTATTATCATTCTTATTATTCTGAGCTTATATTATCTTTTAAAAAGATCCTATTTCTAACAGCATACCTATTAATATAAACTATAAAATCCTTGGTTCTCCATCCTCAATTTTTATTTAAAATATACAGAATAATATACCTCATAACAAAAATGCCTCATCTTTTCCCTCATTGCCTAAATTGGAAATAATTTCATTACTTAATATTGTATCCATTAAGTATAAACTATTAACCTTTTAATGTGCATGTCAGTTTCTTACTTAAAACAAACATACTGGTATACTTTATAAGGACAGCAACAATAAATGCCTATCTTTTCTCACATTTTAGAGATAGTCTCTAAATCTTTGGAATTTCCAAAGAGATGAAAGTCCCCTTGTTATTCATTGTGATCATGTCAGATTTTTATTTACTAAAGTTATTTATAATTGGCAGGTATACAGTTTGTGTTATGGAAATGCTGATCATTTCAGAATGCATCAACCATGCACTAAATAGTCTGCCTGATTTTTTTAAAGAAAAAAAATGGTGATTGAATTTATGACTGATGGGTTCTGAAAACTTCTTCACTGGGTGATTTGGTCATCTTTCACACTCATAGTAGAAGGAAGGAAATGAAGCTCTCAAGTTTTCCTCTGATGTTCACAGATATGTTATGGAGCATGTACACCTCCTAGGGCCTCACGCACCGAGAGAGAGAGAGAGAGAGAGAGAGAGAGAGAGAGAGAGAGAGAGAGAGAGAGATGCTTAATAACTTTTAAAGAAGATGTTGCAACTCCACCTCACTTATTATAACTGCCCTTATATTAAAGAATAATGAAAAATACAGGAAAAGTACATTTGAAGCAAGATGGTCTAAAATTTAAACTTCTAGAAACTATAATAACCTCAAGTTGTCATTATCTCTCAAGATTTATAATAGTAAACAAAACAATAAAATAGTCCTGCTATCTGAGGACTGGCTGTTAAAGCGAGAATCCACCAATGTCTGAGATAAAAATTTTATTAAGGGATGAAATGGAAGTAACACATCAATGAATACAGAATGTAGAGGCACCTCTGCCTCTTCAGCCACAGGGGAAGGATGGAGAAAACACACGTGGTCTCCTCAGTTCTTATCTGGTCATGTACCCAGAGAATACTATGCGCATAGGGCTAGTCACCCTAATATCATTGGCTAAATATTTTAAATTCCCACAAGAGATTTTAGTCTTATAGTATTTTGGGACCAAAGAAACTAGTAGACAGGACTGGAATTACACATGCATTGTTCTTACTGGGGACCTATAAAATTAATAGTGGTAAGGACGAGCAGGAGGCCACTGAATCTCAGAGGATTATGTTCTGAAGGAGACAATTTACATAGGAGTCAAGACAACAGAAACTTCTAGGCAAACTAGAATATTGATTGTTTACCTCAAGCAAAGAGCAAGAGGTCAGGCACATTCCCAGCACTGACATTGGAGTCCAGTGTTAAAGGTGAGTACACCACTCTAGTGTGTTTTCTTATCTATAAAATGTTGGGAAAATTTGTGGAAAAATTAATCCAAGGATAATCAGGGTCACCCTTAGCCATTAAACTCCAGATAACTGGGGTCTGGTAAAGCTGGGTTTCTATACAAAATATTTGAACATATTACAGAATGTTGACACATAATTTTATTCATATCATAATTAGTGCACCTAGTATTATCAATATTGTCCCATTAACATGAAAGTACCTTGAAATGCAAGCATGCAACAATTATAATATGAAATTTATAAAGCCAAGGTGCTGACCTATCTTTATATATATATATATATATATATATCTCCAATATTCTAATGTGAAACTATCCCAAAAGTCCAACAATGTAATGTTTTGCTTGTAATATCTCAGTTTTGCAAAACATTAGTAGTCTGTAGAAATGATCAGTGGTAGAGGGCTTGATAGCCCATATGGGAGCCAAGGTTCAATTTCCATTACAAGAAACAACACATGAGTGCATTTTATGGAAGTATCATCAAATATTTATTGTCAAAATTAAAGAAAAAAATGGATGTGAAATTATTATTTTGTTTGTATAAAATACATTTTAGGACAGAAAATATATCCATAACTGTTGCTTAAATTGCTAAATGGTCTTTCTGATAAAAAATAAAAATAAAACAACTCAGAGCCAGATATTGTGTTCTTTCTGATAAAATCCCAGAGACAGATATTGGGGTAAATGCTGAAAGATCAGAGAGACAAAGGAATAAGCCACTGACAGGTCTTACCCCTAGGACCCATCAGCTTTACAAAGCTTCAGCTAAAAATCTCTAGTTCCTGTCTTCTCACGCCTTATATAACCTTCTCTGCCCAGCCACATCACTTCCTTCTTAGTGCTGGGATAAAAGGCATGTACTACCACTGCCCTCTCTGTTTCTTTCCTAGACTGAGTCAGTCTCATGTAGTCCAGGGTGGCTTTGAACTCACAGAGATCCAAATGGATCTCTGCCTTCCAAGTGCTAGGATTAAAGGTGTGTGCCACCACTACCTGGCCTCTAGGCTTGTTCTGTTGTCTAATCTTCAGGCAAATATCATTAGACTATGCAATATATCTCTGCATTTCCCCTTTTTGTCTAAAATAATAAAAGAAGGTTATAACTAATATAAGAAAAACTATATATAATAAGTACAATAAGTATATATAATATATACAGTCAAGTATTACATTAACAATGTCCAGTTCATAAATATTTGACAAATTCAGAGAAAATACTCCATTATCTATCCTATTTTAGTGAATCCAAAATGCTATACCTAATTCACTTCCTATCCTAACTTGTATTACCAACCAAAAACTATCCATTGATGTCTTTCAAACTTATGCACTTTACACCTTTTTAGTGAGTTTCTTTGCGCAACAAGTAATGTCTGTACTTCTGTTTTCCATACATTTCATAAGAAAAAAAGAGAAAGGAAATACTATTTATCAATACAAAGAAACTCTTTTGTGAATTATATTAATTATGCTTTCAAAATCTTATGATTTAATAACAGTTGTGGGATTTTTTTTCTGTTCAACCAATAACCTTAGAGCTATCTGGCCAAATGGGTGTGGCCCTTTCTGATTACATGACCAGTTAAAACTGAGGAGGTACTGCACTCACTCTCTCTTAGGTTGTCAAAGACTGGATGGTTAGTTTCCTTCACCCCTGGGCAAAATGACAGCTGTTTACTTCGTTCTGTATCTGTGAGTGTATTATCCCCATTTTATATCTTAATAAATTTTGATATACTTTTACAGACTCTTATCAGTTCACATTAAGAGTGGCACCCAACGTGGGGCATGAACTCATGACTCTGAGATGAAAAGTCTCATGCTATACCAACTGAGCTAGCAGGGCTCATTTTATTACAAAATACAAGACATGAACTCATATTATCAAAATATAATAAAGATGCAAAAATATCCACAAAAACTAAATTAGCATAATCTATTTTCTATGTAAATATTTTACATATTTTGTCATTCCCTCTTACTTTTGTGTAAAGGAAACTAATATTGAGTAAAAATTTCTAGCAAACTAATAAAGACAATAGTGATTAAATCAAGTCTTATTACAAGAGTTAGGTCTTATATCCTCCCTATGTATAATGACGCTCCTATATATAAAGAAGCTATTTTAAGTTGAATATTTTTTCTCTCTAGTTCATATGTTAAATTTCCAGAATTTATACGATATTGTTTGTGAATGGCTCTTTGAGTTGGTGGTTGAGTCATAGATGCTATCAAAAATGGACCCATGCCCTTTTTGACCAAACACAAAGAAGTGTCTCTCTATATTGCCACATGAGAACACAGACTGAAGACAGCCTTCTATAAATGAAGAAGTTTCCCTTTTGTATGTGGAATATACTGAAGCCTTGATTTTAAAGTCTCTGCTTCTTTTTTGTTGTTGTTTTTTTGTTTTTTTGGGTTTTTTTTTTTTTTTTTTCGAGACAGGGTTTCTCTGTGTAGTTTTGCGCCTTTCCTGGAACTCACTTTGTAGACCAGGCTGGCCTCGAACTCATAGAGATCCGCCTGGCTCTGCCTCCCGAGTGCTGGGATTAAAGGCGTGCGCCACCACCGCCCGGCTAAGTCTCTGCTTCTATATTTGTGGGAAATAGTATTTGGAGTTGAATTCATGAAATTTGTGTTTTATTCATAGACATAATAGAAACTAAAACAATATCTTACATAATCAACCTTTTAACTTTGAATATATGACAAAAATAAATTGACCGATTATTAAGGGAAATAATTTTATTTTAAAAAGTCCTTTGAAATGTTTATTTGAATTGATCAAGGAAATCACTTGCCTCCAGGGGTACTCACAATTCACTAGCTTTTATATTGAGAAATCAAGAGAAAAACAAGAGAAGAAATAAAATAGGAAAAGAATTAGTCAATGTAAATCTTTTAATTAAAGTGTTTGCAAAGTAGTTGGAGAATATTGTCCTTTCGCAAAATAAAAAGGATTAACTGAAAAACAATACAGACTTAATTCTTGTAAGTGGATTGAATTTTCTGAGTGCTTGATGTTTTCTCAGGGAGATCAATGAATCCCCCTTTTTATTTGTGGAAACAGTTGTATTAGAAATAGTGCCTCTCTTTTGCAGTTCATTATAAGCCCAGACAGAGTAAGCCGTTGCTGTCAATTTGTGTGTAATATATCCAGGGAGGTCCCCAGGAATCAGAACAAGAAACAGCATGAGAACTGTGAGCCAAGCACAGTCTTTGAATGTTTCAGAGAACAATGGGTAAGGGTCTGTGGTAGCTGACCTTAGGATAACTGAGGAGAAGAGACACCTCTGCAAATTAGATGTTAAATGAGAGTTTTGCGTAGTTTTTGTCAGGTAGCACAAACTGCAGTCACCTGGGAGAGGGAACATTAACTGAAGAACTAACTCCATCATGTTGACCTGTAGGCACATCGTGGATTGGGGTCATTTTTCTAGTACATGATGTGGGTCTGTCCAATCCAGTGTGAGCATTGCTACCTGTGGGCAAGGTATTCTGGCTAAACAAAAAAGTAGCTTAGGGGGCCACAGGATGCCAGCTTGTAACCAGCACTTCTCCGTCTATCTGCTTTGTTTCCTTTGTGAGTTCTCGCCACGGCTTTGCTAAGTGGTTGACAGTGACACGAATATGTAAGTCAAATAAACCCTATCTTCCCCAAGTTGCTTTCGGTCAGAATGTTTTATTTAAAAAAAAAAACAAAAACAAAAACAAAAACAAAACGTAAAAACAGAAATCAAACTAGGAAAAAGAGCATTAATTAGTCCCTTTGCAGAGAAAAATCAGCAAGCTTTGGAAAAGGAAAGTCAAATAATTCTAGATGAGAATCTTAGTCAGAAAGAAACAGTTAAGATTAACTTGCACAATAAAGATAGTGTGATAGGGAAGTGTCCAATAACAGGCAATTAATCTGATAGCTCTAGAATTCTAGGCTTTTGGGGTGAGAATATAATGCAAAAAGATATATTTGTATCTAAAACTGAAATTAGACAACTGAAACAATAGTATATACAAAGCACAATAATTTAAATGCTTTAATCTATTAGAAGACTTTGTTGTGTTTCAATTATTTAGATATTTGGGATACTCTAAATAAAGCTATTGGAATACATTCAATTTATTTTTTATGTATTATATTAAATTTTTCCTACAGCAATGGGAAGTCTGAGATAAGACTATTTACAATATTTTTGCTTTTTCTGTTTTATTTTATTATTATTTTTCTGTTGGTCTTGCTTCATTCTAAGACAGGGTCTCTCTTGATCCTGGCTGGCCTGTAATTCACTACGCAGAGCAGTCCTTCCTGGAACTAGCCGTGATCTGCCTCTGTCTCTGCCTCGTGAGGGTTTGAATTACAGTGGTAGACCAAAATCCAGATGTGGAATGTTTAATCTTTCTGCCTGGCCGTATTGAGTGCTAAATTATAAGCATGCACCAAGTTAACTTCTCAAGAGAAAGTTTCATTTTTGTTGACATTTCCAAGTCCCATGGTGGATTTACAATTGGTCTTTGTGCTTCCTTCCCCTCCTTTCTTTCTTCTTTGCTCCATCTTTCTGTTTGCCTTTAACATTACTACTGTAAAAAGTTGAAAACAATACTTTAACTAATGACCAACTCAATAAACAGTTAAATTTATATTATGAGAAATTATGAAGTCACTAAAACAAGCATCGCTTTGGAAACAAAGCAATTTGTCTGCAATATTGTGCTGAGTTATTAACCTAGACATCTAGCATTTTATATAAAATACATTATTTATGTGTTCATATGTAAAATTCATATAAGATATTCACATATAAATATATAATAGACAAATGTTCAATTAATATATAATATGAATTTATTTGCGGGATTTTAAATTATATAATAATTTGCTAATCCTATTTCCTTTCATTTATCAATTTTCCATTAAATACACATTTATTTTTCTACCATGAACAATGATAAACCATGGATATATAAAGGAAAACAAAACATTTTTATCCTCCAAATACTCCATACTAAGAAGTGTCCCATGTGAAAATAGGTGAAATTAATTAAAATGCCATTTGTCCAGCATAGAAATGTGTATGTTGAACAGATAAAATAGAAGAGTGAAACAGATATCTGAGAATTAAGGGATAGAAGAATATTCAAAAATAAATGTGTAAATAAATTCAAGTATTAGAAAAAATAGATCTTAGTTATTACAAGACTGAAGTTGTTTTGAGATTGTAAATTACTTTAGAGTAGAAACTATCATGTGCTGTTTATTCACTCCATGAGTTCTGCTGTGACCTGCACAGTTTGAGTCGTGGGACTCTGGCTAGGGGCAGGAAGGGAATAAAGAAAGGGCAAACACGTAGACATACTTACTGTGAAAGCCTGGACCCGATAGGAGTTCTGTAACCTCAGAAAACCATATCCTCAATGTGTTTACTACACACACCCAGGGGGAGGGTTACAGTCCAGGCAGGAGTTTTCTGTAATGAGCAGTCTCAGGCTGTAAGTGTCTGGGAAGAAGAAGCAGCAGTTGCTAGTCTTTGCACATACAGATCAATTGTAATAATCGCTCAGACTGGACTTCCAAGGAGAATTTTTCCATGCATCTTCTGCCTTGCCCACATGGGTAACTGGCTTTGCCAGTGTTCCGTGGGATCAAGACCTTGAATTCCTTGGACTGGCTGTGTCAATGGTAATGATACACATTTAGTAGGAATTCACTCACTCAGGACTTATTCCTCCCCCTCTGTCTCGACTTTCTTATTTCTTAAGATGTTAGGGACGAATCTTCACATTCAGTCCTGGGGTAGTTCACCGCAATGCTGGACCCCTGAATGCAAAAGGCAAGGAAGGAAGAACAGAGCAGCTGCTGTGCTTCCCCAACACCCCTGACACTGAAGCCTCAAAAGCTCAAGGAGAGTAATTGTTTTTGTATTATTAGCCAGAGAAGCATAAGCCTCTTATATCTTGTGTCTAAAGAATTGGACCACATCTTTGTTATCATTGTTGGGTCCCAACACCCAGGTGGTGGGCAGAATCAACTTGCAATTATATATGTTTTCATTTTAAGGAGCGCTGCCATGTACGTGTTGGTAATCTTCATGACATAATAAATTCTGTCCAAATTGCAGGGCTGTAGCTACCCCAGATAGTTGAATGGAGCCCACTGGGATTCTAAATGATTAGGACACTACCTCTGCTGATTGGGCTTACCCGAATGGACATGATTGCTAGACATATTAGAACATAATCCCTGGCCTCTTCATACCTGGATCAGGATCTTCCACTGGATGCAGAGTGGCTATTTCATAGTTTTGTGGGAGATGCCTTAGCACACGGGATGGGCCAAGCCATTTTCTGATCATTGCTTCTGTCCATTAGCACCTTGGGATCCATTCTTTTGTCCTTTGATGACTTGTGCCATTCTGTTCTGCAGCAGTAAAGTCGTCTTCCATCAAACTTTTTTCTTTCTTTTTCTTTCTTTCTTTTTCTTTCTTTCTTTCTTTCTTTTTTTCTTTCTTTCTTTCTTTCTTTCAATTTAATATAAATAGACTTATTTAGAGAATGGGGAGAGGTAGAAAGTATCCCCCTATTTTTCTAATTGTTGTTTGAGACATCTTTGGGGACTTTCCACACGAGCCTGCTTCTTTGGGTTGGAATGTCTGATTTTATACTGAGAACAGAAGTTTTTAGGTATAACACTTGTATAAGGAAGGAAAAGTACTGTCAGTCTTGAGGCATCATGGAGGGCCCACAATGACAAACACAGCTTTGTTTTCACATGTAGAACTGTCACTATTTTTCCACAGTATGGGTAGTTTTCCCAGTGGCTGTCCCTAGAACCACACTAGGAAGGTGGGCTCTTTTATAAATTTAAGCATTTGGAAGAATTCAAGGTTTTTTGTTTGGATGTTTGTGTGTTTGCCTGTTTGTTTTTGTTGTTGTCGTTTTTCAGTCTTGTTAGCATTTTTAAAGCCAAATGTTTGGTGAGCATTTTTCATGCCCTGGGTTCATTTGGAAGATGCCCCAATATACTGTAGGAGCTCACCAATAAAGTTTGGGTACAATGTTTTTAAGGTCCTTACAAATTTCAGTTAACAAATCTTTTTTGTTTTGTTTTGTTTTGTTTTTTTTTAGAAAAGCTGCTGGATTCTTTAAGACAGGTGGTTCACAAGCTTGCTAACTTCTAAAGCTGTCAAAAAAAGTTCCCTCCGGCTAAGCTCCTCTGTGCTGGCTGCTTTTAAGAAGCAGGCTACATGAAGCAGCCTCCCTGCTTTCCTGTCTGCCTGGCTGGTAACAAGCTGCTGCCATGTTATGTGACTGTCAATTGTACCCTGGCCTTTTTCCACATTCGGCTCCTGGGATGTGGATTCCCAGTGTATGCCACTGTAAAGAGGCAACTTGACTGAATTCTTCTCCAGCCCACACGGTTTGGCAGTTGAGATGGTGCATTCCTCCGTGCCCATCATCTGCCTGCTCCCAGAAGAGCAAAGACATGCCTCCTGTCTGCCTTGGTTTTACCTTAGATTCAGAGCTTTTCAGTATCTCCTTTAACTTTCCTTCTGTGGTTTTCAAAACCCCTTTCAAAGCACCAACATATAAGTACCTACCTCAAAATTTTGTGTCTCCCAAAACTATCTTTCAAATTATTAACATACAACTGTTTCTCTTTCACATGTACTTGTCCTAAGTTTTGTACACGATGAATAGAATGAAGCACCCTTCTTTTTCCTTTATCTTTATATTAATTCTTCATTCATGTATGTATTCTTCTCTTGGGACCTTCATCTGATGGGACACAAGTTTCAGTGTGGGTTGCTGGTATCTCAAGTGTCCAGTTCTGAGTCTACTTGCCACAATAAGAGCAGCTGGAGTCCTAGGACCCCGGCTGGTGATGGCAATGGAGTGAAGAAAGAACAGTCTCACAGACACATAGATAGCAAAATATGAGATCAGGTAGGAGTTTTCTAACCTCTGCAATCCAGCCCCTCAGAGTGTTTCCTATATAGAGCCCAGTGGGAGGGCTAAACTAGTCTAGGTAGGAGGTCTCTATAGGCAAGAAGTCTCTGGGTGTAATCATCTGGAAGAAGGAAACTGCAGCACTAGACCTAGGAGTCCTTGACATGGCTCTGCCCACGTCAACAATACACATTCACCCAGGACACTCACTCAGGGCTTCCTCCGTACCCCATAGCCCTTCACTGTTATTCTAGTATTTAGTTCATAAAGTATATTTGATTTGAGCATTATAAAGTTTAAAAGGTTTAGAAAATTTCTAAAGTATGTGCAAAGACTCATGTATAAAGTCCAACTTATATACTGAATAAAAATATAACACTACTATTATATATATATATATTAAATATAAAATAACAATGTTTATCCCATATAATTTAATTTACATAAGATCAAGACATAATATTGTTCAGGGCTTACAATAAAAAAAAATCTGAAGATAAAATGAAAATAACCATGACCATCACATGTGAAGTCAGCTAAGTTATAGCATATAGAAAAGAAATAAAACAACTTTATATTGAAAATCACAGTGATAAAATGAAAGTGCAAATGAGCAGAAAACATTAAATTTTTAAGGCTCCAGGAACAGGAACTGAGTTTTTCTCTAACAAAAGAGTTTCAAACAGTGATGTTCTCTTCAATTTACACCTAGGTGACCCTCAGCATTCAAGTACTTGACATTACTAGCTGAAAAAGTCATGTGTCAAAAGAAGAACAATTGTCCCACCATATGGTTCACAATAGTAGGAAACCCTATTGACTGCAGTGGTGTTCACTAAACAAAATAATGGTGTTCTTCAAATGGAACTAATTCCTAGAAAAGAGGTAACATATAAAGGTTTACAAAGGGTAAGTGTCCATAAGGTAGGAAATCAGTTTCAGAAATAGTTCTGAACACATACAAAGAGGACATACAAAATTTTAATGATATTTAATTGTGACTCAAATTTTGGCCTAAAATAAGAATCATTACAATTGCTATTCTCACTTTTCCTCTCTTGACAAATTTTCAGTAACATCTTTTTGGTTGTTTATCAATGATCTCAATTTTTACCTAATTACTATTTAAATTTGTCACGGTGCTGTCTACTGAAGCTTACAATAGAGCAGTGTTTTTTATAATATCACATTTTACTTTAAAACAACCCAGAATCAGGGACAATAAATAGATGCATCAGTGAACAAAGGTGCTTGCCAAACATGCTTGGCCTGGTGAACTCTAGCTTCAGCACACACACAAAGATGAAAGGAGAGAACTAAGTTGTCCTCTGATCTCCACATGTGTGTCATGGCATGCATACCCTTGCACACATACCACAACACATACAGGATAGCAATAAGCAAAATCAAAACCACAGAGAGTATTAGTTATTATTGTTATCAGCCTGTCAAAGGAAAACAAAAACAAAAACATCGAAGCTGAATAACCAGCACGATGTGCCAGATGTGTATTATCCCTAAGAAAGCTGGTAGAAGAAGCTGAAGAGGTAGAATAGTTGTGTTTGAGGACAGCTTGGGCTGTACAATAGGATTTTGTGTCAAACCAAAATAGGTAAAAATAATTAATCAATCAATTAATAATTGACATACCAGATGTTCACAAACCAGGTCTAATGTTATTTTCTTTCTTTCATTTAAAATATTAATATTTTCACACTTTTTGATAAATTCAAGACTGAGTAAATTACATCATTTGCATCCCTTCCTCCCACCCCTTCCAAATTTTCCTTCTTATACCCTCATCTTTTTCTCAAACCCATGATTTTTTTTATTTTTTAATATCAGACTTACAGATGTATTATTTATGTGAACAAAGAAATCAGAAAATAAAATTTGACTTATTCAGGATCAAGTTTCAGATTCCTCTAAGTTTTTCTTGGAAGCTTTCTTTTCATTTTGGCTCAGTCTTCTCTTTCAACTATGTCAAAGGAATAATAGCAATTTTGTTTCCTATCAAGACAAAGATATGATACACAGAAGCAACTTCTAAATTTTCAAGGAACAAAATAGTCACCATGATAAAACATTGTGCATTGAAGGCTGGTTCCTCACATAATTACATAGGTTTCAGTTTAATATGGTTAAAAGTGAACATAATAATTTCCATACTTTTCTTCACCAGATTTTGCTAAAATAAGAGAGTACTTTTTTAGAAAGTTAAATTTAACTAAGTTAAAAGGGACTAAGAATTCCCTTCCACTCACCTCTTCATCCTGAGACTCTCCTCACACCTTTTTCTGGAGAGTTCTATAAAAGAGGATAACAGAAGTACTATGTCACTGTTGCATATCCAGTTCCTGTGTACAAATGCAGGCTTATCAATATGCCATGCTGCATATGTGGAGGTAAGACGACAACCTTACGTGGCAGTTCTCAGTTCCACCTTGTTTGAGACATAGGCTCTTTGTTATATAAACTGCATTCCCAGGCCAACTGGTCAGTCAGCTTCTAGGGATTCTGCTGTTTCTGCCTCCAATCTCACCAGAGGAGTGCTGGGATTACAGGTGTACATAACTACAGACTGTTTCATGTAGGTTCTAGATAATGTTTTTAACTTTTTTTTTATTTCCTTTTTGTGTCTTTCTCAACATGCATTTTGATCCTATTCATCCCACTGTCCCTTTGTATCTGCCCTCTGCCCTTGCAAAATCCCCCTCCAAGTAAAATAAAATAAAATTTTAGAGAAAATTAAAATAAAAGAAAAATCTCATACACAGTGAGTAACACAGCATATCCTTTTGTCCAATTATCTTTATTTGCAAATGTTCATTGCAGAGTCTTTATCTGGTTCAAGGCTTCTGGTTTCTGCTACCCTATCAATACTGGGCCCTCCCTGGGGCTCCCCTTGGACATCCTGTTATTTTCCTTTGTCGTAGAGATTCTACAGCTTTAATTTGCAGGATGTGCCCCTTCGTGTGCTCTTATAGATCACAGATGAAGTGGATGTTGAGGTAGGCCAACTCATAACCCTGATTCTGGTCCTGAGTAGTTGCAGGGTTGGTCAGCCTCCTGGCTCTCCCCTGCACTCACCATCTGGGTGAGCTCTCTGGCTCTGCACCAGCAAGTTCATCCTATGTGGCAATGAGCAAGGGGCAGGGCTGCTCTTCTTGCTTTCATGTCCTCAGGGTCATCTCACCTACAACTACACTATCAGGGCCAGCTCCACTGTGCTGCCCAGATAAGGTACAGGGCCCATTTTCCCCGGTGTGCTAGATCTGGCAAAGAGGCAGGTCAGCTCCCTCCACTGCTGCAGTTGGCAAGGACAAGGAAGAAGGTTATCTTTCCCTCACACTCACCAATACACTGCAAATGGTGGGTACCAGCTCTATAGAAGACATATATATATATATATATATATATATATATATATATATATATGCAGCATATATAGAATACACTATCTCTTTGATATTGGAGCAACTTAAAGTAGTAAAATAGATCTTATAAAAGAATTACTAAAAAGCCTGCTTAGGATATGTTGTTACACAAAGTAGAATTTATCTAAAGGTAGGCTGCCTCCAACACAACTGGAAGATAAGTAGTACACTTAATCTTAGTTAGGGTTTCTATTGCTATGAGAATGCACATGACCAAAAATGGGGAAGAAGAGTGTATTTTGCTCATATTTCTGCATTGCAGTACGTTATAGAAGGAAGCCAGAACAGAAATTCCAACAAGGCAGCAACCAGGAGGTAGGAGCTGACACAAAGGCCATGGAGGGGTGCTGCTTATTGGCTTTCTCCTCATGGCTTGATCAGCCTGCTTATGGAACCCAGAACCACCAGCCCAGGAATGGCTCCACCCATAATAGGCTGGACCTTCCGGCATTGATCACTAATTAAGAAAATGCCTCACAACTAGATCTTATGGAGTCTCAATTGAGATAGTATCCTTTCTGATAACTCTAGGTCATGTCAACTTTACATAAAATTAGCCATGACAATTCACTCCTGTCAACTTGACACACAAACATCACTCCTAAGCCATACCTTGCCTTTTTTGTTCATCCTCAAGATCATACATTAACATAAATATTACAATATAAACATTTTACAAATTTAAATGTTCCCAGTCTTTACAAATTCAAACACTTTAAAATTTGATCTCTTAAAAAACATCCAAAGTCTCTTTTAAAACCTAAAATCTCTTGAAAATTTGCAGTCTCTCATCCAAATGCAGTGAAACATTTGGAATTTTGTAAAATAAAAAATAAGTTAAATACTTTCTTACTGCAAGAAGTGAGAACCAGGGCACAGTCACAATTTGAACAAACCAAAACCTAATTCTGACAGTATAAATGATTCAACGTCCAATGTCTGGAATGCATTCACCATCTTCTGAGCTCCTTCAAAGGGCTTGGGTCACTTCACCAGCTCCATGCTCTGCAGCACACACAGCTTGTCTTCAAGGCTCAGGTAGTCTCCACTCCAAGGCTCCTGCTGTTTTTGGTGGTCATGTCATGGTACTAGCATCTCTACATTGCTGGCATCTTCTTCTGAAACTGGATGGCACTTTTATCAAGAGTCTCTCCTAGGCTCTTTCCATGGTGCCAAGCCTCATCTTCTCGGCATGACCCCTTCAATCCTGAACCTTTAACTGCCACTGAGGCTGCACCTCCTCCAGTGATCTCTCCTGTGCTCTCACAGTGCCAAGACCCCTTCATGCCTTCAAAAACAGTATGAGCTGGGTGATCCTTATACTACCGGGTTCAGTTGCCAGTGCAAGGTACAACCTTGGTTGCCTCTGGGCCACAGATTATATGTGATGGCTCTTGTGAAACAAGCCCCAGAGTATTTCAACTCAGTGAACCTGATAATTTCTCAGCTCCAGCTGGCCAGCATCAATTGTCCCATTAAAACAAAGGATTCACTTAAATGGTGCTGGACTCTTGTAAATCACAGCCAATTCTTCAGTTCCAGCCAACGAAACACCACAGGTTTTTCCCATAAAAGGCCTGATAGAGTCTTTGCTTCCCTCTGAAATATCACAAGCCCAGACTCCATTGTCTGCAGCACATTTACATTCTTATCTTCCAAGCTCATACAGCCCAAAATTCTAAAGTCCTTCCAGAATCCTCTCCAAAACAACATAGTCAAGTCTGTTACTGCAGTACCCCACTTCTGGTACAAACTAGTCTTAGAGTTTCTATGACTATGAGAAAACACCATGACCAAAGTACAAGGTTGGGAGGAAAAGGTTTACTTTGCTCATACTTCTGCATTGTAGTCCATCAATGATGAAAGCTAGAACAGGAACTCAAACAGGGCTGGATCCTGGAGTCAGGAACGGATGCAGAGGATATGGCAGAGTATTGCTTACTACCCTGCTTCCCATGACTAGCACATTTCTTGTAGCATACAAGAGCACCATCTCAGGGATGGTACCACACAATAGGCTGGGTTTTTCCCCATTAATCACTAATTAAGAAAATGCCTTATAGTTGGATGCTATCAAGATATTTTCTCAATTGAGGTTCCCTCCTTTCAAATAACTCTAGCTTATGTCAAGTTTACATAAAACTAGCCATCACACACACTAACCGGATTTGTTAGAATTGACGAGAAAGAAAATTCTGTACCATAATTGAAGCTTATGTTTGCTGAGAAAATTTCTACTAATATTTATTCACCAAGAATTACCTCTAATTGGGCCCCATACACATAATAGAAGAAGAAAAATTCAAATTGACAATGAGTTCTTAGGCCTATCCCTAAGGTCATACCTCTAAAGGTCAGCTAGATGGAGCAGTGCAGGGCCACGACTGTCATTAATGCCTGATCTACCATTAAGTCTCCCATATTATTACTACAGAATGCATAATTCTTCCATATGGATAAGATGAACCTGGGAAATAACTATTTGAAAAGAGCTTCACTGTTGTACTTAAGAAACAAAAATTCTGTCAATACCTTTGCTGTGTAAATCTCCCATATGTACAAGTGGCAAGTCTTTCAGTCCTGTCTATGTTTAAAATGTTTTAAGTGTAACCTGGAGCCTATACCTAAAATAGATTTAAGAATAACAGCATATGTGGGATGCATAACCCTAAGATACACACACACACACACACACACACACACACACACACACACACACATGTATATATATATATATATATATATATATATATATATATGTATATATATATATTTGCCAAATCTTACATTTGAGGTGGGCTATTATTTGAGCATTAGCGGGATCTGGACAAATGCTATTATTATTAAAGAGCTTTCCCTTTATTAATATCTAAATGTGCAGCGTTATGTATCACTGGGAAGGAATAGCATTTCTATAACATCTCAGCAGAAATTGTGGTTCCCTCGTTCTTACATTATTTCCAATTGTTCTTCTACAGTGCTCCCCAAGCTGTAAGTGTAGGGTTGTGTTATAGATAAGTCAGCTAAGGTCAATGCTCTGCATTTTGACTAGTAGTGGATCTCTATGATAATCACTACCTGCTGAAAAAAGGAAACTTATTTCTTATCTAATGAGGGGTGCAATTTACACTTACCTGTGGGTATTAGGATAAGTATTTAGAATACAGTTACAAATTATATTGGTTTAGGAAAATGACCATAGTTGATTCTCCTCTTGTGTCTATGACCTCCTCAGTCGTGGGGAGCTGAGTAGGATTTAACCACCAGACCTGAATTTCTTTCTATTGAGTATGCTCTGGGTGTAATTAGATAGACGTTGGTCAACCACCAAGATAAAAGTGCCACTATTACACCACTGTGGGCTTTTTTCTAGTCCAGCAATTGTCTTTCCTAGGCTTTACAACTGGTTAGTACTATTGATTGCTTCTCTCTCTCTCTCTCTCTCTCTCTCTCTCTCTCTCTCTCTCTCTCTTCTCTCAAGACAGGGTTTCTCCATGTAGTTTTGGTGTCTGTCCTGGAACTCACTCTGTAGCCCAGGCTGGCCTCAAACTTACAGAGATCAACCTGGCTCTGCCTCCCAAGTGCTGGGATTAAAGGCATGCACCACCACTGCCTAGTGCTTTTCTCCTTTAGCATCTTGCACAGTACCTTCTGATACTATGAGAGTTAGTCCTCAGGAAAGAAGCTTCCAGGACAGTGGAAGCTGGATTCCTCCTAGTCTATCTTTAGTGTGTTTTGACTTTGCAGTAGGGTCTTACCTTCAAATTATGGGAGGAAATCAAGGGCAATAGTAACAGCCTACACTGTCTTGAGGGTCTTCAGAACCCCTCTAATTAATAGTTTGAAGGAAGGTTTCCCATGTAACCCAAGTTTATCTTAAATTTGCTATGTAGTCAAAGCTGTCCCAGAATTTCTGAATTTTCTGCCTCTATCTCCCAAATATCTCCCATTTTCCACTCCCATGCTTAGTGTTATACTTATTTAGTCTAAAAAAATTTGCATCGTCTAATACAGGGCAATTTAAGCATGTAAGATATGTGCTAGTTGTCACAGCATGCTTGGAATAAACTGCTGCACGCTTAGTTCTATCAGTCAATGCCTAATGATCACATTCAGTGTTAATTACTCAAATATAGCTCCCCAAAGTTACAGCAACAGCACTTATTTCTGATGGCAATAAATATCGGTGTTAATTGGGAGCTTTGCTTTGTGCTGTTTTTCATTTGTGAAGATCATTTTATTGTTATTTAGCATCCCTATATGCAATCAATACTCTATTAAAGCCTGGAGCTAATAGTTTACTTAAACCAAAAATTTAAATGCTGTGCTCAACAAAAAGTCATCATCATTACAGCACTGTTGTTTAATATTTATAGTGGACTAAATTTCTTAACCACAATTGGCATTATTTATCTTGCTTATAAAGGTCTTGATAAAATACCTACAAGAAAAAGTAAGATGATTTCCCTTTTGCCTGACCTTCAGGGGTCATTAATTTTAAACTTAAAGTGCTGAATTAGATAAAACTATATTGAAACAATGGGGCTAAAATAGTTAAGTAATTTAAAAGCTTTCTTAGAAAACAATTTTCAGGTATAACTTCCTTCTTTAGCATATATTATTTCTAATTTCATTAATAATCAAATTGATTGTCAAGAAAATGTTCTTCATTACATAGTATAAGAATTTGTATTTTTGTTTCCATATTTAGAATGATATAAAGAAAAAAAACATAGCATTCAAAAAACTCCATGTTCTCTGGTGTAGTCACACACTTGCAAAAGCTGAGTATGCACAAGAAGTTCTGTATAGCCCAGGCTGGCCTCCAACTTGTGATCCTCCTGCCTTCAAATCCTTCAGCAAATCCTACTGGCTTGTGCCACCACAAACAAAAAGAAAGAAAGAAAGAAAGAAAGAGAGAGAGAGAGAGAGAGAGAGAGAGAGAGAGAGAGAGAGAGAGAGAGAGAGAGAGAGAAAGGAAGGAAGGAAGGAAGGAAGGAAGGAAGGAAGGAAGGAAGGAAGGAAGGAAGGAAGGAAGGAAGGAAGGGATTGTGTATACTTCTGAATGATAAACAGTATGAAAAATAATTAACCAAAGAAAGGGTACTTGTGTGCAAACTTCATATAATTACTGCATTGTTTTATATGAGGTTAACAGACCATGACAGCAGCTTCAAATTAGGGTGGAAAGTGTGGTCTTGGGGTTTCATATTGCTGTGATAAAACACCATTACTGAAAGTAACATTGGGAGAAAAGGGTTTATTTCATCTTGAAGCTTGCAGTGCATCATCCAGGGAAGTTGAGGCAGGAACCTGGAGACAGCAACTAATGCAGAGGCCATGAAGAATTACAATGCATTGTCCTCCTCAAGGCTTCTTCTGGCTGATTTTTTTCTTATGACATTACAGGACTACCTGCCTGGGAGGGCCCACCTGAAATGGCTGAACCTTCCACATCAATCAATAATCAAACAAACTCTACCAAAGGGGTGTCCAGGGAACAATATGGTGGGGACTCTATCACAAGTAAAGTTCCCTTCCCCAAATGACTTTAGCTTGTGTCAATTTGACAGAAAACTAGCCAGCACAAATGCTATGTGAAACATAAATTTGCTTACAATTTAGCAAATATGTGAATTTCAAAATCAAACTCTGAATTATTGGTAAAGGTCAGGGAATATATTTTGAAATCCATTCACTCCAATTCAATAAATATGTATTAATGGTTAGGATACATTCAGCTGAGAGTGATGTATACTAACTTGATATATGCTTATGCTCACAATGCCTGTAGAAATTCAACACTCATGTGGAGTTCTCCTATACAAAGTCCTCATAGACCTAAAGTGTATTCGGTTTCCCATTCTGTTAATCCCAGAGTATAGAGCACATCCTCACAGAGAAGACTATACTTACAGATAATGAGAAGGAACAAAGAATGAATAAAGGCCAAATTGCATGGCTTCCTGTTGTTGATATATGACCAAGAGTACCTTAATGTTCTTCTTATGTTAAGCATAATGTACAGAGATTTATTACTAATTTTAGGTCCTCATCTGCCCATTTTAGAGCATGTCAGTCAAAAATCTACCGGTACGAATACCTTTGACATCTCTGTAAAACCAACATAAATCTTTACTTTCCTTAGATTTTGAGAGAATAGAAACCTTTACCTTGAGAGCATGAAAATAAAACAGTGGCCTAGCAGAAAACAATATTGCCACACAAAGAAAAAATAAAACCTAAATATACTGAATATATTCCATGAATGACCTTTTATTCACGAGAATGTCCTTCCTTGGCTTTCTCCCACTAGTCTCTAAAGTGCTTAAACACTTCCCACGACATTGTTTTACCTCAGTTGACTTCAGTCTATCTCCTTATTGCAGTAAATGTAGTAGGAAATGTACCTGTTTGTGTTCATTACAATTTGGCTTTCCAAAGTATAACCAGGCTACAATCCACAGCCCCGGGGAAGCGAGGTAACAAGGAAGACCCTGAGAGGGAAACATGGATTACCCTGGGAAGGGGAAATAGATGAGATATCCTAGGTAAACTGGGGGCAGGAGGTTAGAGGGGAGAGAATGGGTGACAGGATGGATGTTGGGTTGGGCCAACTCATAGCCCTGGTTATGGGCTTGGGGGGTAGCTGAGTTAGACAGTCTGCCAACTCTCCCTCATCCTCATCACAAGGGTGAGCTCTCCAGCACAGCCCAGGCTAGCTCACTTTATTTAGCAAGCAGCAAGGGATGGTCCACTTCTCCTTCTTTCATGCCCTCTGGGCCCACTCACTGGCACCTACAATGCCAGCACCACCAGTAGTGTATTGCTCAGGTGAGGTACAAGGACCATTGTTTCAAGTGCTGCAGCTGGTGAGGGGCAGGGTTGGTTCTCCCATTCTCAGGCACCGGAGGCCAGCTCTTCAGCATCCTGTGGGTGGGAAAGAGTGATAAAGGGAGGACCTTTTTGCTTCATCCTCACCACCACATGGCAGATGAGAGGTGGGGCCAAGTCTTCCCTGCTCATATCCTTGGTGCTAATTCATCTGTGCCTCCTTCAACAGAGTCAACTTTACTGCCATGGTGAGGCACACAGTCCACTTTCCCAAGTGTTGCAGTTAGTGTAGGTCAGGGTTGGCTCTCCTGCTTGCCACAGATGGCAAGGAGAATATGAGGGGGAGCATTTATTTGTCATCCACACCACCATATGGCAGACAAGTGGCAGAGCCAGCTCTCCCATTCTCATGCCCTCAATACCTGTGATGGGGGATTGTCTTTCTGTATGCTGTGAAAATATGTTGCTCTGATTGGTTGATAAATAAAGCCATTTGGCCTATGGCAAGGCAGCTTAGAGACAGGCAGAAAATCCAAACAGATAGACAGGAAGAGAAAGGAGAGGCAAAGCAGGCGCCAGCCACCACCAAAGGAACAACATGCCAGCAGACCAATAAGCCATGTCTATGTGGCAACTTTTAGATTAATAGAAATGGGTTAATTTAAGATATAAGAGCTAGCTAAAAGGAAGACTGAGCCATCGGCCATGGTCATGCAATTTGTAATCAATATAAGCCTCTGTGTGTTTACTTGGGTCTGAGTGGTTGCAGGAATTTATATATATATATATTATATATATATAGTATATATATATATATATACATATAATTTTATAATTAACTTAATTTCACACATCAGCCACAGATTCCCCTGTCCTCCCTCCTTCCACCCCCAGCCCTCCCCCCAATCCACCCCCCATTCCACAGGAATTTTATAAGTGGCTGTGAGACCTTGGTGCAGGGCAAGATCAGGAAAACTTCAGCTATAGACCTGCTTGCCCTGACTATCACCAACAGGGTCAGCTCTTCTATGCTTGCCTAGGTGAGGTACAGGAGGAGGCAGGCCTTTAGTTGTCTAATTGCTCTAGCTAGATCTTCAAGTACTATATACACTGAATATATATTAATTAAATATGGAGAGAGTGGGCAGCTTTGTATTGTCCCTGATTGTAGTGAGATTGCTTTGAGTTTCTCTACATTTAATTTGATGTTGGCTGTTAGCTTGCTGTATATTGCCTTATTATGTTCAGATACCTAGATGTATATTTTTTTATGTCTTTTATATCCCTGATCTCTAGAAGACATTTATCACTCAAGGGTGTCAAACTCTTATTTAGCATCTAATAAGATGATCATGTGGATTTTTCTTTTCAGTTTATTTCTATGGGAATTATGTTGACATACTTTTTTGTATGTTTAACTATTTATGAATTTCTGGAATTAAGCTAACTTGATTTTGGTGGATGATCTTTTCATGTGTTCTTGTATTTGGGTTGTGAGTATTTTATTGAATATTTTTGAATCAATGTTCATGAGGGATACTGTTCTATAATTCTCTTTATATGTTGAATTTTTGTGTGGTTCAGCTATCAGGGTAACTGGCTTCATGAATGAATTTGACAATTCATTTTGTGGAATAATATGAGGAGTATTGTTATTTGAAAGTCTGTTAGAATTCTGTGTTAAAACTGTCTGGCCCTGGGTTTCTTTCTTTTTTTTTTTCTTTTTCTTCTTCCTTTTTTTTTTTTTTTTTTTTGAGGAGGACTTTTATCTGAATTTTATTTAAATTTTGTGAGTGATGTCTATCAAGAAATTTGTCCACTTCTTTTAGGTTTTCCAATTTTGTGGAGTACAATTTTTTTTTAAGTAATATCTAATGATTCGTTGAATTTCCTTTGTGTAGGTGTCTGTTTTTATGTCCTTTTCATTTCTGATTTTGTTGACTTGGATACTCTTTCTCTGACTTTTAGTTAGTTTGGATGAAAGATTGTCTAGGTTGTTGATTTTTCTCAAGGAACAAACTCTTTGTTTCATTGATTGTATTGTTCTCTTTGTTACTATTTTATTGACTTCAGCCCTCGGTTTAATTATTTCCTGCTGCCTACTGCACTTGTCTCTGTGGGCTTCTTTTTGTTCTAGAGCTTTAAGGTGTGCCGTTAAGTTACTATTATGAGATCTCCTTAAGTTCATTAGGAAGGTACTTAATAATGCTATGAACTTTTATCACAGCTTTCATTGTGTCCTATAAGTTTGGATGTATTATGAATTGGTTTTCACTGAATGCTAGGAAGTCTTTAATTTCCTTCTTTGTTTTTGCCTTTGCCCAGTAGTCATTAACTATAGAGTTGTTCAGTTTCCATGAGTTTGTAGGCTTTCTGTTGTGTCTGTCATTGTTGAAATCCAGCTTTAATCTGCGATGGTCTGATAAGATACAGGGAGTCATTTCAATTTTCCTCTATCTATTGAGACTTACTTTATGACCCAGCATGTGGTCAGTTTTGGAGAATGTTCTGTGAAGTGGTGAGAAAAGGGTATATTGTTTTCTGTTTGGGTGAAAAATTATGTAGCGATCTGTTAGTTCTATTTGGTTCATAATGCTGTTAACTTCTTTATTTCTCTGTTTAGCTTATGTGTGGGTGATCTGTGGGTGGGAGTAGGGTATTGAAGTCTCACACTATTAATGTGTGAGGGTTTATGCGTGCTTTGAGATTTATTAACGTTTCTTTTACAAATGCAGGTGCCCACTCATTTGGGGCATAGAGATTGAGAAAGGAAATGTCATCTTGGCAGATTTTTCCTTTGATGAGAAGGGTCCTTCCCCATCTCTTTTGGTTAGTTTTGGTTTGATGTCTATTTTTTAAGATATTAGAATGGCTAAACCAGCTTGCTTCTTAGGGCCATTTGCTCTTAAAATATTTCTCCACCCCATCACTCTGTAATGCCTGCCTTTGATGTTAAGGTGTGTTTCTTGTACGTGGCAGAAAGATGATCTTGCTTTTGGATCCATTCTGCTAGTCTGTCTTTTTATGGGTGATTTTAGTGCATTGATATTGGAAGATATCAATGACCAATAATTATTGTTAATTTCCTTTTCTTGTTGTTGGTTGTGGTAGTAGTGGGGTTTTTTTGGTTGTTGTTGTTGTTTTTTTTTTTTTTTGTGTGTGTGTGTGTGTGTGTGTGTGTATTTCTGGGGGGAAAGTCAGGCCCTTAACCGTACAAGTCAAGAACTTGACCAATGAACTACACTCTCAGCCCTTCAGTTGTAGTTCTTTTGTATTAACTTATTATTAATCATTTGTTTGTGGCAATCTGTACTATATACTTTGTTGTCAGCCTCAATAATGTAGTTTGTTATTATGGGTTAGTTTCCCATTAGCATTTAACAAAACTAGGTTTTATAAAGAAGTATAGTGAATTTCATTTAATATAACAAACAAATGCTCTTTGTATATATGAAATAATAAACAAAGTATACAATCAATGCTCCAAACACTAATTTTTAAGATGAAGTTGGAGAAGGCAGGTATTTAAAGCTAGATGAATATGAACAGAAATGAAACTTGAAATGGCCACTCACATAAAATATCTAATACAAAATAAACAAGGAAAAGGAACACCCTGTACAAATTGCAGTCCATCTGTTACAACTCATCTGTCCTTTTGTTTTACACATGTGGAAATGATGGGAAGCGAGGACAAGGTCTTCCAGTGCTTTCCATTAGCATCTTCAGCCCTTAAACAGCCACAAGCAACACTGAGGCATTCAACTTTTAGAGCGCTCCACTTTCTAGGTGCCCTTAGAAATGGAGACACTTATCACTACAGTAATGTGGTCAACCTTTTCTTATTACTGGGGAATAGGAACTGCCCACCTCTTCACAGCAGATAGTATCACAGACCCCAGGCCTGAGCCTAAGATGCCTGAGACCCTATGTCCTTCAGGCCTGACATTTCTCTGGATTTTTCTAGCACCTGAGTCTGCAGGTTGTCATGATACAACAGCATCCAATCTCCTTTAGTTTTCCTGAGCTCACTCCACCATCTCTTAATTTCAGGTGCTCCTCTGACTTCTGCCCTGGCTCTTGCCCTGAAAATTTTGTCTGTTTCTTGTTGCAATGACAGCTGTCATTATTGTTGTGGTTACTGATATTTTTTTAACTGCTACCACTTCTATAACTCCTGTTTCTTCTGTCATGAGGCATCTATCACCCATGACTCCACATTCAGTCAGCTGCAGGTTCTCAATGTCACTGTCATGGCTGAGAGATCCTTCAGATCCCCTTGAACAGACACTGTCATGACTGAGAGACTTCCAGATCCTCTGGAACTGATGTTGTCATGCTCACAATGTCATAACACTTGCTTAGAAGGAATTTGTGCTGGTTATTTTGTTAAACTTGGCACAAATTAGAGTAACCTGGGAAGATGTACTATAACCAGATGATTTGCCTAAATAAGATTAGCCCATGGCCGTATTTCTGTACCATGTTTTACTTAATGATGGATGTGGGAGTGACAGCCTACTGTGAGTGATGCCACTCATGGGAAGGTATTCCTGGATTATATCAGAAATCAAGGTGAGCAGGCCATGGAGAGCACACCAGTAAGCAATTTTCCTTTGAGTTTTCTGTTTCAGTTCCAAAGGATCTAGCTTTCTGCCTTGAGTCTCAGCCTGGGCTTTTGTTGATGGACATGTAAGTCAAGTAAAGTAATTCCTCACCCAAGTCACTTTTGATCAGTGTTTTAGCACAGAAACATAAGACCAAACTAATACAGTTGCTGAGTTAGAGTTAATAATTCTTTCAGTATGTATGTTTTATTTTAAGATTTCGGTGAACTAGAATTATAACCTGCATATATGTGACATTGAGAAAAATTTCATTCCTTTCTCTAGACACATTTTGGGAATCTGAAACAAGATTCCTAATTTGGTGAACAGGGCATATATCCTAGCTTCTTATATCCTTTGATCTAGAATTTTATAGTATTCATTATAATCCCTAGCCCTCAGAAAACATCACATGATCTCATTTATGCTTCTCAGAAGCCCTGTGAAGATTAAAGTTTCAAAGCCAACCGAAATCTTGTAAATGATCACCATAAATACAATTAAGTGTGATTATCCCATAAGAATTCCATAGCCACAGTTTGATATGTCTTATTCTTTTTCTAAGAATTTCTTTCCCAAACATTCATTCTAAACTTATTCATTAAATTAATCCCAGGATTAATTCAGGAGGCAAAGACAGGCAGATCTCTGTGAGTTCAAGGCCTGCCTGGGCTACAGAGTGAGTGCCAGGAAAGGCACAAAGCTACAAAGAGAAACCCTGTCTCAAAACAAAAAAAGACTTTTTTTTGTTATTGTAACTCATCTTTCAAAAGCTGGCATCCAAGGCCTGTTGTGTGTTTTACTTCCTATCTGAGCACCTCTTTCCTTTAAATAATACTTATACAAGTTATATTAAAACTATATATTTTTTTAAAAAATCTGAGTTAATTGTCCAAGGAGGTCCCACAGAAATCACCAAACAACCTAGGCTTTTGCCAATACAATAAATAGTTTGGCAGCCCTAAAATTGCAAAGATAGATCTTCATAAACTTATCTGAGTTTCATTTAAGTAACATTATAATTGTTGTATCTCTAGAGGTTTGCAAAAATATTTTCAATATTTTTATAAATCTATGAGATATTCATATACTGAATTTTATTATTATTTATCCCTCTCCATAAACACTCTATAGATCCATCCTCATCTCTCTATCCAATCAACTTCAAGTTTTCTTACCTATAACATCTAAATCTACATATCTACATTATATATCTATATTTATTTTATATGTGTATATATTTATTTATTTATTCATTTATTTTGGCCCTCTTACCCTAATCTATGCTAAGATATAGTCTGTCATGAATTTACACAGGTCCTTGTGGATGCTGTTACAGTCAATGAGTTCATATATGAAACTATCCTGTTGTGTCCAGAAAACAGTTTCCTTAAAGTTATCAAACAATAACCTCTGCCCATACTGTGGATCTTCAAACTAAGATGACCACTGAACAGACAAGACATGTGCGTTAGTGTAATAATGGCTTGAATGTTATGGGAGTATTAAATTACTTTATAATTGGATCTATGGCATATTCCATTAAATTGATTCCATACTTGACACTGTGAACCTGGGCCATGAATTCAGGGCTTATATGAGTCATAATCTCTAGGGAAAAACTTAATAATATAATTCTTTTAAGTGAGCCTAGTATTAAAATGACTCTTTTGTTACTATTATTAAGTAATTTTCTATTCATTATACATACCAACCACAGATCCCCCTCTCTTCCCTCCTTCAACTCCCAGCTTCCCCCCCTCCAACTTACCCCCCCCATTCCCACCTCCTCCAAGGCAAGGTCTCCCATGGGGAGTCAGCAAAGCCTGGTAAATTCAGTTGATGCAGGTCCAAGCCCCTCCCCACTGCACCAAGTCTGCACAAGGTGTACCACCATAGGCAATGGGCTCCAAAAAGCCCTCTCATGCACCAGGGATGGATCCTGATCCCACTGCCTGGGAGATCCCTACACAGTTCAAGCTAAACAACTATCCAGAGGGAGTCCAGTACCACGGGGGCTCCACAGCTATTGGTCCACAGTTTATAAGTTTCCTCAAGTTTGGTTGGCCATCTCTATGTGTTTTCCCATTATGATCTTGACAACCTTTGATCATAGAATCCCTCATGTCTCCAATTGATTGGACTCCGGGAGCTTGGCCCAGCACCTGGCCATGGATCTCTGCATTTGCTTCCATTAGTCACTAGATGAAGGCTCTATGATGACAGTTAGGGTATTCACCCATCTGGTCACCTGAGTAGGCCAGTTTAGGCACCCTCTCCACTATTGCTAATAGTCTAAGGTACGATCATCCTTGTGGATTCCTGGGAACTTCCCGAGCACCCTGTTTCTCCCTATCCCCATGATGTCTCCCTCTACCATGGTATCTCATTTTTGCTCTCCCACTCTGTCCCTGTTCCAGCTCGAACCTCCCATTCCCCTACGTTCTCATGCACCATCTCTTGCCCTCCGTTACCACCCCCCATCCCCAGTTTGCTCACATAGATCTCATCTATTTCTCCTTTGCTGGATGATCCATGTATCCCTCCTTGTGTCCTACCTGCTAGCTAGCCTCCCTAAAACTGTGGTTGCAGTCTGGTTATCCTTTGCTTTACATCTAGTATTCACTTATGAGTGAGTACATACCATGTTTGTCTTTCTGAGTCTGGGTTACCTCACTCAGGATGATACTTTTTAATCCATTCTTGGGTTGAGGGTCATCTAGGTTCTTTCCAGGTTCTGGTTATTATAAATAATGCTGCTCTGAACATAGTTGAGCATATGTCCCTGTGATATGATTGAGCATCCCTTGGGTATATGCCCAAGAGTGGTATAGCTGGGTCTTGAGGGAGGTTGATTCCCAATTTTCTGAGAAACCACCATACTTATTTCCAAAGTGGCTGTACAAATTTGCACTTGCACCAAAAGTGGAGGAGTGTCCTCCTTGCTCCACATCCTCTCCAACATAAACTGTCATCAGTGTTTTTGATCTTAGTCATTCTGACAGGTGTAAGATGGTATCTTAGAGTTGTTTTGATTTGCATTTCCCTGGTGAATAAGAATGTTGAGCAATTCCGTAAATGTCTTTCTGCCATTTGAGATTTTTCTGTTGAGAATTCTTTGTTTAGCTCTGTAGCCCATTTTTAAATTGGATTGTTCAGTATTTTGATGTCTAGTTTCCTGAATTCTTTATATATTTTTAGAGATCAGCCCTCTGTCAGATATGGGGATGGTGAAGATCTTTTCCCATTCAGTAGACAGTCGTTTTGTCTTATTGACCAAGTCCTCTTCAGTTTTAGGAGGTCTCATTAATTAATTGTTGCTCTCACTGTTTGTGCAACTAGTGTTATATTTAGAAAGTGGTTTCCTGTGCCAATGCTTTCAGGACTACTTCCTACTTTCTCTTCTATCAAGTTCAGTGTAACTGGATTTATGTTGATGTCTTTGATCCACTTGAACTTGAGTTTTGTGCAAGGTGACAGATATGGATCTATTTGCAATCTTCTACATGTTGACATCCAGTTATGCCAGCATCATTTGTTGAAGATGCTTTCTTTTTCCATTGCACAGTTCTTGCTTCTTGGTCAAAAATCAGGTGTTCATAGGTGTGTGGGTTAATGTCAGAGTCTTCCATTCAATTCTTTCAGTCCACATGTCAGTTTTTATGCCAATACCAAGCTGTTTTTATTACTATGACTTTATAGTAGAGCTTGATGTCAGGGATGGTGATGCCTCCAGAGGTGGCTTTATTGTACAGGATTCTTTTAGCTATCCTGGAGTTTTTGGTTTTTCATATGAAGTTGAGTATTGTTCTTTCCCAATCTGTAAAAAATTGTGTTGGGATTTTGATGGGGATTGCATTAAATTTGTAGATTGCTTTTGGTAAGATTACCATTTTACTAGGTTAATCCTACCTATCCATGAGCATGGGAGATCTTTCCATTTTCTGATATCTTCTTCAATTTCTTATTATACAGGTCCTTCGCTTGCTTAGTTAGAGTTACCCCAAGGTATTTCATATTATTTGTGGCTATTGTAAAGGGTGATGTTTCTCTAATTTCTTTCTCAGCCTGTTTATCATTTGTATATAAAGGGGCTACTGATTTTTTGAGTTAATTTTATATCCTGCCATATTACTGAAGAAGTTAATCAGCTGTAGGAGTTCCCTGGTAGAATTTTTAGGGTCACTTATGTATACTATCATAAGGTCTGCAAATAGTAAAAGTTCGACTTCTTTTCCAATTTCTATCTCTCTGATCTCCTTTTGTTGTCTTATTGCTCTAGCTAGAACTTCAAGTATGATATTGAATAAATATGGGGAGAGTGGACAATCTTGTTTTGTTCCTGATTTTAGTGGAATTGCTTTGAGTTTCTCTCCATTTAATTTGATGTTGGCTGTCAGCTTGCTGTAAATTGCTATACTTATAGATCAGTTCAGGTATCATAAAGTGGACTCAGTGAGTATATGAAAAAAAAAGCATGAATTTCAGAGGGAACGTAGTATGAGAATAGAGGAGGAATTGGAAGTGGAAGAATTGGATAGGCTGAATGGAGAATGAATTTTATCAAAACACATTACTCATGATAAATTTTTGAAACAAGAGAAATCATTATAAAAATTCTGAGAAATTAAAGTTAACGAAGTGAAAATAATAATTACTGTTAAGGAGCTAATAACCATTGTAGAAATAAAATGTAAGGATCCTTATTATGATACATAAAGGCAGAAGCACAAAGTAAATATTTTATAATAATCAATAGTGTTGATAATGTCATAAATCTGAAACATATCTGTTTAATGTTTAATTTGATGTATGAATAAATAAATGGCAAAACTTGGGAATTCCCAAATTTATTGAATAATCAAAAGTTATAAACATTAAAGTAATGGGTAGGGTATAGATTGAAATGCTAAATGCTAGTGATCTATAATATAAATAATATATACTTATATTTTGCTTGAACTTTTATATTTAAAAATAATAACAAATGTATCTGAAAATGAAAAGATTTATAACAGCATATGTGAACTAATTTTTGTAATATTTGAATTGTTTCCTAATTATTTTATTCCACGTAGACTATGATTTGTATGTGCATGTATTTGCATGTTTGCACATGTTTAAATTAGATATTTGTTTATGTGAAGAGTCACGTGTGCACATCTCTATGGATGGCCAGAAACTAACCTCAGGTGACATTCCTCTTTCATTGTTTATCTTTAACAACATTTCTCACTCATCTCCGTCTTTCCAGATAGGCAAACCTGACTGGTCATAAGCTCCATCAATTTATCTATCAGAGTTGTACATTCTGGGACATGCCATGTGACCATTATACTCACTTTCTGTTATGTGAACTTAGGAATCTTGCCCAAGTCCTTGTATTCTTGAAAAACATGGAAGAAAGAAAAACGGTCAGAAAAATCTAACACCAGAGAACTCTATTCTTGTCCTTCTCCAGAAACCAGAAATGACCTTCGTTCTGTCTGGATCAGCGACAAGAAATCTAAGAAGAAATGTTGGGATCTGTATCCTGGTATGATTTCCTGTTAGCTTTTGCTCCATTTACCCAACTGTCATGTAACCACATGTGAGAGAGGAACAGAGATTCTGCAGCAATTGCCGGGAATGGCACAGCAAATAGTTACCTCATGTGTGAACCAACTGGATTGACAATGCCTCTCCCTTGTATCAGCTTTAAACCCTTTCATCAGGATCCTAACTGGAACTGTTTTATATGCCACACACTCTTGCCTTATAGGAGCTCTGTTAAATGCTTGACCATTAAGCTCTCTCCTATGAACCTGTAGTAAAGTCCTTTCTAAAAACTCACCTTACCAATGCACATGAAATGCATTCTTCAAGTTCTCAAGACAAAGCACCCAGAGTGCCAGTGGTGTCCAATATTTTTTCCAGAATTTCACTTCTAGGATTATTGTCCACCACAAACAAGAAATTATTCTTGTTCTCAAGGACCTGTTTATCCCATTTTATTTACAACACAAGTACTTTATTGACTGAGTAGTCTCTCTGGCCCATATATCATTATTATTTTTTATGACTTCATGTATGTGCGTGTGTGAGAGAGTGAGTGAGTGAGTGTAAAAGAGGTATACGTGAGCTTATGTGTTGATATATGTTTACACATGGTATTGAGGAGGGAATAGTCTCACCTTGGCTATCTTCTATAGCTCACCATCTTCATTTTGGAAGAAAGTCCATTCAATGAACCTGGAACTCACCTATTATGTTAGACTGCCTGTCTGATGAGCACGGGAGACCTATTTGTCCCCATCTCCCTAGTGATGAAGATACAGAGGGATGTCACTGCATGTACTTTTTAAAATGTGAGTACTATAGGTTTGAACAGAGGTTTGTATGTTTCTCCAGTAGGGACTTCACCTACGGACCCATGTCCCTAGCCTCTTACACTGGTTTTTAGGGGCATAAATAAACTGTTTGAATTAGTTACTTCAGTGTGGTGCTTAAAATAAGTGAACACTCAACATGACTGAATATGATGTTTTTGAATTTTATTTGAAGAAAGATTCATTATTTTTTAGGATATGTGGCCTTTAGGGCTGGATGTACAGCTCAGGGCTAGAGTATATGCATATACAAGGCCTCATTGGCTTCAGCCCACAATATATATATATAAAAAGATGTTTCTGTTGAAATAACATGTCAGAATATAAGACAACTAAGAACCTCTAATGAAACAGTTATTAATTTGAGCAGTTTCTAATAAACTTCTGAGCCTGCTGCATAAACCGTGGCAGGTGTTAGACAACATGATAGTCTCTGAAATTCTTCCAGATGTCAATGCTAATAACTACTTGACAGTGAAATGTATAAAATGTTAGTGGAGAGAATCACTTCAAGGAGATTACTCTGTCAAGACTCAGCTGCCTGAAACACTGAGTGAATATAATTGTTGCTTTGATGTTCCCTAGGGTTTGCTCTGGGAGAGAATGTGAGACAGTTAGAAACTTCCTTCTCATTCCTACACTTTACTGTGTGCTAAAAAAAAAGAAAGCTGAGGATAACAAACCACTATCATGTTCTTTTATTTTAAAATAATGTAGGTTGTTATTGACTTGGTGTATTCTTAATATTTATCATCATCTCAAGAATCAGTAATATACGTCATTCTGTATGAAGTTTCACTTATATTTGAGATATTTACTGTTGTCATATTTAACATTATTAAGTAGGTTAATCATTACACTGATCTAATAAATTTAAGCACATAGTTATAGTGAAGAGTCTCATATTTTGGAAGGCTCATATAGCTCATTTAAAAAGTTTTTTTTCTCTCATGGGCCACTTTTTCCAAGGAAAGCTATTCAGGTGCCAGCCCCAAAGAGCTTTCTCCCAGGGTCCAGGAAGGCTCTACAAACCATCGAGGGAAAATCTACTTATCTGAGGGTATATGAATAAGTTTTCTCACACTATGATTCCTCTGTCCATGTCTCTTTATTCTTTCTCCTTCTTTTCTTCTCTCTCATTCTACCCTGAGTCTCCAAAGTTTCTAGTTTTTATACACATACAAAACAAGAGCAGTTATCTGGAAATTGCAAAGTTACAGAGCTTGAGAGCTTGGACGCTCCTTTATCTCTGAAGGTTCCAAATGTGATCTATTTGAAAGACTCCTTTCCTGACCACGTGTCCTGCCAAATGGGAGGTAATTGCAGAGAGGTAGCTTTTTTTTTTTTTTTTTTTGGTTTTTCGAGACAGAGTTTCTCCATGTAGTTTTGGTGCGTTTCCTGGATCATTAATTAAGGGAGGTAGCTTTTAACGTTTATCTCAGAGAATGGAGCAGATTAGGCTGTGAGAACCAAGGTTATTGACTGCGAGACTGCTCACAGAAGGGGCGGGGGGCGGGGGGTTACCCAGAACATGGGAGAAATTACGCCCAGTAAATAATCAAAGCACTGCTATGCCATGGGAATAGATCCCAAAATTGTAATTGATAGGAGAAAGATTATGGCTTCACACAAGAGATCTACATCAGGAAACAGCCAAATCATTCAAAAGGAAATATTGCCAAGATGTCTTACGTTCCATCAGAGCCCTTGGCTCGGGAGGGTTGGCACTTTGGTGAAGGCCGAGTTTCTCACTGCATAATTCTGTAGCCCGCAGCATTTTTCTTTTTAATTTCTTTCTTTTCTGTAGCATATAGATATTCTATACATATTAATAATAAAATAGTTCTTTTAAATTCAATTCTATATAAACATACTTTATAAGTTGCAAGTTGAGATAAAGTATTTTTCTAAACCATTGGTAATGAAAATATAATCAAATACTAAAAAAAAGCAACAATATTCTTCAATTATAATTCATAGTAAAATTTTATGAAGATAAAGTATTATATCTTTGTAATCATGGTTCCACTGGGCCTTGCACCCAGGACCTTCTGCGAGTAATGCAGACGTGATAACCACTACACTACAGAACCCTTGGCCAAACACAACTGGTCTTAAAAAAAAATCAATGAGATGATTTCTGTTGACACTCTGCTGTGTTAATAGGTCAACGCCTTGTCCAGGCCTCATTAGAGAGGCTTCCTCTGGCAGCAGATGGAAGTGAGGTGCAGAGACCCACAGTCAGATATTATGCTAAGAGAGTGAATTGAAGGTCTCCATGGGGTCCTTCTCCTCCGAGACTGGGGAACCCTACATAAGAGGGGAAGGGATATCTTGTATGAGTCAGTGGGAATGGAGGACACCAGGAGAACATGGTCCACCACATCAGCTGAGCAGGGCTCCCATGAGCTCACAGAGACTGAAATGGCAAGCATGGATATACGCCAAGCCCTTTGTTTTTATAGTATAGCTGTTGGCTCGGTGTTTTTGTGAGACTTCTGACAATGGGAGCAGTGTATCTTGGAGTCTAGGGAAACTTTCCCTCCTATTCAGATGCCTTGTCCAGCCTAGATATCAGGGTTTTTGCATTGCCTTATTGAATCTTGTTTTATCTTGTTTGGCTGTCCTCTTTCGGAACCTTTTGTTTTCTGAAAAGGAAACAGGAAGAGCACATATGGATGGGTTAGAGGGGTGGTGGTGGGAGCCGGGAAGAGTGCAGGGAGGGAAATCTATGGTTGGGACATATTGTATGAGAGAAGAATCTTTTTTCAATAAAAATTTAAAAAAAATTAAATCGTTTCTAGACTTAGTTTTCATTTTATTATCTAAACACAGTTAAAAGAGTTTTTGTGTTGCAAAAGAATAATGAAATGGTTTTCTCCTCGGTAAAATCTAAAATCTTTAAATATAAGATGTTTCATAATAGAGCACTTAGTATATTGTTTATTTAAAACTAAACAATTTCGTTTTCCCTATGCAAATGTTATTCCTTTTAGCTCCTTGTAGATAGATTTTGCAATTTTATAGATATTAAAACATCAGGCAACACAGTAAGGATAATAAAAACTCAGTAAGTCTCACTTTTTAGCAATAATTCTCGTTTTTTCCATCAGAGCAGAACAGTAAAAACACCACGAAAAGAATCTTAATAGGGTACATAGCCATTCCCAGGCCTGGAGGCTAATTTTGTATCTTTTTCATAAGCTGAACCAGTCACTACCATCCTCTTCTGAGTGGTAGAACCACATTGTGTGTGTTTGTGTGTGTGTGTGTGTGTGTGTGTGTGTGTGTGTGTGTGTGTGTGTGTTCAGGGGTGGGTATTTGTGAAAGAAAGTAACAAAATAGACATGAGAGAAGGTTTCACAGACTTGGTACTCTCAGTAAATTGTGGACATAATTAAAACTTTAGAATGAAAATAATGACAGAGGAATCCCTGGAATTTACCTGATTTACACAATAGAAATATGGAGGCAATAAGATGAAGATCAATGTTATTAATTATTTCATTGACACCCCAGTAATAGAAAGATCTCTATGCTTTGAGAGTTATTGAGCAAGTACTATTAGCCTATTCAGATCATAAAGCATCAGTTTTACCAAGTGAAATCTGAATGTAATAAAAAGTATTCAAGTATCATATCACACAAAACTTTATATGATTTACAAGTTACTATTGCATAAAGAAAATGGGCTTATTTAGGAAACTGTACAGAGAAGAAGAAATGAAATCTAAAGTTTCTGATGTTATGCAAGAGATGCAACTATGGTACATATAGAAAACTCAACTCATCTCACAAATCAAAACAAAACAAACCATACACCGTATTCATACGTCTACTCAGATCTCATCCTTACATGGTTACACTGACCAAATATATATGTGTGTGTGTGTGTGTGTGTGTGTGTGTGTGTGTGTGTGTGTGTTATGTGATATAGAGGAATTTCTAAATGGTGTTATTTAATAAAAAACACAGAGGTGAAAGCCTTAGTTCAGGGAAATAGGAAAGCCATCAGCCAACCTTACCTCACCAACACTGCAGCTTCCAAATTTGCCGACTTCCTGTCTACCCAGGCTTTATATGCCTTGCTTTTCTGCCCTCTCATTGGCTCTCTTAACCCAACTACCTCACTTCTTCTTCCTATGCAACTCTGTCACTTTCTGTCTGTCTGTACAGACCTCTAGACCTCTATGTTTGGTACTGGGATTAAAGGCGTGTGCCCTCACACTGGGCTCTGTTCCCTAGTATGGCCTTGAACACACAGAGATCCTGCCTGCTAAGAGATTAAGGGCCTGTGCTGCCTGACTTCTTTGTTTACTTAAAATGGCTGGCCTTTTCCCCCTGATCTCCAGGCAAGCTTTATTTATTAACATACAAATAAAATATCACCACATTTCGGCAGAAATAAAATATCACCACAGTGTGCTTTAACATATGTAAAAAACAGTTAACGAATTTCAGAGACTCTTCAAGGCCTTATTTTGCTGTATTACTTCATGTTGAGCATTAAACAACAATGCTTATATTTTATTTCATATAATTAAAAATAAATAATTGTTATTATTGTGTGTATTTCATTTTTCAAGCAAGAATAGTGAAAGCCATTGTTAATATGAAAATGAATGACGCTTAATATATTATTTTAATTGTGTATCATGCAACAGTGAATATAAAATTTATAGCTACATTATTTAAAAACATATTGTGGCATTTCATCTGATTATTTTTATTTAGTTAAATATATAGGACAATTTTTGGAGGGAGTATAAAATCATTGCTCCAAAGGAAACTAAATTTATAAGTCAATGGAATTTTTAGAAAAAAAGACTCAACAATTTTCAGGTGAACAATGTTAGATCATAGATTTTCACACCAAATGTTGAATGTATATTTAATAGTTAATATTAAATATATTATATACATTTAATTATAATTATATATAATTTCCACCTTAATCTACTGCAAATCATTCTATTTTCATTTTCTTTACATTCAGTGTTGTTTACTAATGTCCTCAATAATCTTTGCCCAATTTTACAACTTGCCTGTAACTTCTATGTTTCTCTGTAACACCAGACCCATAATAATTGGTTTTTACTAATTCTTTTTTATTCACTTATTTCTAATTGAAGGCACGTGTTCATTAAACATCCTTTTATAAAACATTCTTTTATATAAAACATATTGTGTGTGCCAAACAATGAGTTAAACATCATAATAGAACAGAGAGAAAGTAAGAGCTGCCTATAAATTAGAAATGTCTTTCTTGTAAAAGGGAAAGGAAATGAGCCAATTGGACATTAGCTCATTCATTTTTCTGTTAATATTGTGAAAGGTAAAATTTTATATCAATGTATTCATTGAGACCCAAGATCGTTGCCTAGTCCAATTGTCATCAGAGAGGCTTCACCCAGCAACTGATGGAAACAGATGCAGAGACCCATGGCTAATCATTAGGTGGATCTCAGGAAATCTTGTGGAAGAGGGGGAGGAAAGATTATTGTAGCCAGAGGAGCTGAGGACACTACAAGAAAGCCCACAGAATTAACTAACCTGGGCTCATAGGAGCTCACAGAGACAGCACTGAAAATGAGAGAACTTGTATGAGACTAACCTGGGCCCTCTGAACATATGTTGCAGTTGTGTGGCTTGGTCTTCTTGTGGGACTCCGTGAAGAGAGAACAAGGACTGTCTCTGACTCTGATGCCTGCCCTTGGGATCCTTTCTTCCTTCTGGATTGCCTTGTCCAGCCTTAATAGGAGAGGTGGTACCTTGGCTTGCTACAACTTGATGTGCTGTGGGCAGCTGACTCACATGGAAGGCTTGCACATTTCTGAAGGTAAGAGAGAGGGAATGAATGGGACAGAGGTTAGGAAGAGGGACTAGGAGGAGAAGAGGGAGGGAGCAGAAACTGTGATCCAGCTGGGAAAAATTAATTACTTGATTAATTAATAAAAATAAAAAATAGCACTACTTTAAAATTTTAAAAATTCTATATGTAAGCCCCTGCAAAGATTGAGTGTGTGTGTGTGTGTGTGTGTGTGTGAGAGAGAGAGAGAGAGAGTTTGTGTGTGTGTGTGTACATGTACTACATGCCATATGTCTGAATGTGTGCATGTGTGGAGTGTTAGCATGTGCCCATTTCTACTTTTAATTGTGGGTTAGGGAGTTGTTTGCATGTATATACTAGAAAGGAATAGAAATTTAGATTTCACTTTTTAACCGGCTTTTATTTTGTAACGTTTATCCAGCATAGCTTAGGCTGACAATATATATAGGCATATACCTGAGTTCAGGACACAAACCTAACAATTAGTTTATAAGTTCTACACCCAACATGACCCTCTTCTCCTGTTAGTTTGTTACCAAAATAATACCTTGCTTTGGGTCCTCTCTCTTGATTAGAATGTTACTCCTACTATTTAGAAAGCTTGAGCCTTTCTCTGCGCACTTGTGGACATACTTCTAAACATTTAGAGTGATATTCTTTCTAGTTTTCTCATTCTTTTTGTACCTGTTTAAGAAGAGCTCCTGGGCCGGGCGGTGGTGGCGCACGCCTTTAATCCCAGCACTCGGGAGGCAGAGCCAGGTGGATCTCTGTGAGTTCGAGGCCAGCCTGGACTACCAAGTGAGTCCGAGGAAAGGCGCAAAGCTACACAGAGAAACCCTGTCTCGAAAAACCAAAAAAAAAAAAAAAAGAAGAGCTCCTGGAATTTATATGCTTGGATCAAATGTCCAGGGGAAAGTGCTGTGCATCTATTTTGAGAACATCTAGTTTTACTATTTTCAGTGCCACAGAAATTCAATGCAAACACTGTATGATTTGTTCCTTATCCTTTTCTGATATATCTTCCCAGCACTTGGAAGGCAGAGGCAGATGGATCTCCGAGGTCCAAGCCTGCCAGGTTTACATACTGAGTTCCAGAAGATCAAGGGCTACAAAGAAAAAGTCTCAAAATTAATTAAATAAGAATAAAAATGTTGACAACATATTTCTGTGCTTCTCTGCTTATTCCATCTCCTCATTTTATTAATTTGCAATATCATAAACTTTTATATTACAAATATTGTTCTTATTATTTATTAATTATTATGTTTATTACAAATGGTTCTGCATAGTATATCAAAAGTGGAACAAAAATTGTATGCTAAATTTCTAAAGACAATTGATATCACTTTCATTTTTCTAAAACAAAATGACTTGGGTTGATTCATTTACTTTTGGTTTCTATAAAACATAAAATGAAAACTGATGTACTCAACTACTCAGAAAGTTGTAACCTGGACAATATTTACTGTATATTTTATTTCATATAGTCTTTATCTTTCTAGAAATTACACTTTCTGAAAAAAAAAGCATTATATTTTCCTAAGCCTTTTAAAATTCTTTAATTTTGTGTAAGTAAACAAGACACTTCTATTTTTTCTTTTGTAAAATTTGAAGGGTGTTATTATAGTTATGCAATTTGGTTCTTGTGTACATTATACTTACTTCTGAGTCATTCCCCATGAAGCAGAGCAACTGTAGGTTTGTTAGTAAATTGTTGTACAATTTCATCATATTCTATAATGTTAATTTACTCTTAAAATACAGGAGAAATGAGTTTTCTAAATCAAAGCGGCTTTCTGTGGTTGTCATAGCTATTTGATATTATTCTAAGAAAATATATGATAATCCACTTAAAGAAATAGTCTGTTTATTTCACTGTTTTAAAGGGTTTGAGCCCTTCATATCTTTGGTTTGATGGAATATTTCAGTCCACATCAGCCAAATATGGGGGATAGTCTTCCCAGGGTGACTCCTAGGAGGCAGAAAGAAGAAGCAGAACTGGGCTTTTGTGTACTCTTCACAGACCTATCATTACTGTTTCAAATCCTTTCCGATCTCATTTCTGTACCAATATACCCTCTAAATTTCATGTATTATTATCTGTAAAATCCCATTGTTCAGTTATTTTATTTTCCAATATTGGCCTGGATCTAGTTCTACCTACTAGAGCATAGGTATTGCCCCGTGGGCCACACTTTTTTTTTAAATATAACAAAATAAAATATAAAAAGGTAAAATAAAAATTGCCTCATCAAAATTGGACAAGACAAACCAACAGAAGGAGAAAGTACAAGAGAAGGCACAATAATCAGAAATTCATTCATTTTTGTATACTAAAGATTCTCTTTAAAATACTAAATTGAAAGCCACAATATATGCTTTTTTTTTAATACATTTTTAAAGAAAACTGACTGTGTTTTACCCAGTAGCCATCGATTGGCAAGAGCTTCTTAGCTAGGGGTACAACTTCATGACCACCTCTCCACACCATGGTGTGATTTATTGGCTTAGTGTTTTATGTTACAATCACTGTGAGTTTGTTTGTGGAATGGCTCCATTGTATCTAGCAAATTCTTTCCTTGTAATCATGCAGAACCTCTTACAACTTCTCTGTCCTTCCTGCATAAGTATTTTTGAGGTTTGGGGTGTGTGGGATGTAGATGTGAGCTTACTTAGCAACTCCTAGCACTATGAAAGCTAGCCAGTAGGAATGAAACTTCCATGTCAGTGTTCACTTTGTTTCTCCAGATCCTGTTACTTAAGTATATTTTGTTTCAGCAATACAGTTTACATTAGTTTCTTTTTTTATTATTAAGAAATTTTCTATTCATTTTACATGCCAACCACAGATTCCTCTCTCCTCCCTCCTCCCACCCCCTAGCCTTCTCCCTGCCGGACCCACCCCCCATTGCCACCTCCTCCAAGGCAAGGACTCCCATGGGGAGTCAGCAGAGCCTGGTACATTCAGTTGAGATGGTCAAAGTAACCAAGAGAATTGGCAATATCGGTAATGTAATGGTTAGGAGATCCTAGTAACTAGTGGTCTATTTTTATTTGACAAATAAATACCTGTTTAACAGTTTTCATTTTACATTTGTTTTTTTTCCCTTTTATTTACAATAGAATTTTTTCTAACACAATACATCCTGGTTTCCTCTCCCTTTACTACTTTCAGTTCCTTCCCACATCCCCTCCAATCCAGATTCACTTCCTTTCTGTCTCTTACTCAAAACAGGTTTCTAAGGGAAAATAATACAATATAACAAAATAAAGTATAAGATAAACAGAAACTATCATATCAGAGTTGGACAAGACAAACCAACAGAAGAAAAAATGTCCAAGAGAAAACACAAGAATCAGAAATACACCCACTCACATACTCAGGAATCCTATAAAATTATTAAACTGGAAGCCATAATACATATGCAGAGGACCTGATGCAGATCAATGCAGGTGCAGTGCATGCTGCCTCAGTGTCTGTGAGTTCGTGTGAGCTTTCTTCATGTTGATTTGCAAGGCCTTGTTTTCTTGGTGCCCTTCATCCCCTGTGGCTCTTACACTCTTTAGTGCTCCTCTTCCATGGGGTTCATTGTGCCCTGGGGGAGTTACTTGAAAGAGAAATTCTATTTAGGATGGAATGTTCAAAGGTCTCTAACTGCATAGTATCTGGGATAGGATCCATAGTTTTTCACATCATCTGCAAGAGGAAGCTTCTCTGTTGATGACTGAATAAGGCACTGATCTAGTTGTATAGCAGAACAATTTTTTGAGGTCATGTTATTGCTGCCTTTTTAGTAGAACAGTATTATTTGTTTTTACTCTAGGTCCACAGGCTTAGTCCCTGTTCTTGATCGCCCAAGTAGTGTTGGGTATGGGTTCCATCTCACAAAGTGAACCTTACGTTAGTTCAGATATTACTTGGTTTCTTTCACAAACTGTACCACCATTGCCCTAGCACATGTTGCAGGCAAGCCACAGCTGTAGTTCAAAGGGATTGAGGCTGGATTGGTGTTTACACTTCTCTTTTGTCAGGATGTAGAGTACTTACCTGAATCAGAGACTGTAGAAGTAACCATCTTATTCAATAAGAAACATAGAATCAATGCAAAGATGAAAGCCCAAGAGGTCAGAGCTAAGAGCCTTACCCTTCCTGCTTCAGCTATCCTCTCCAGCCAAGAGAACTACTTCCTCTGTGTTTGTTTTTATAAAGACTTTCTGTTCTGCATTCTCATTGGTTGTAAACCCAACCACATGACTGCCTCGTCACTGCCTGTCTGTACAGACCTCCAGGTCTTCTATGGTTGTTATTGAGATTAAAGGCATGTGTCTCCAATGCTGGCTGTATCCTTGAACACACTGCTCTGCCTCCCAAGAGCTGGGATTAAAGGCGTGCACCACTACCCCACTACCGCCCAGTTTCTGCTATGGCTCTAATAGCTCTGACCCCCGGGCAACTTTATTTATTACAATACAAATAAAATCACATTTCAGTACAAATAAAATATCACCATATTTCCCCTTTTCTATTTTAATAAAATGAAAAAAGGAAAAAGATTATAACTAACATAAGAAAAACTATATACAAAAGTACAATAACTATTTACAATACATACAAGCAATAAATACCTGAACAATGTCAGGTATTTGCATTTGACAAATTCAGAGAAAATAATTCCATTATCTATCCTATTTTGATAAGTCCAAAATGTACCTAATTCACTTTCTATCCTAACTAATCTTCAACAATAAGTAACTAATCTTCAACTATAACTAACTCATCTTCAACTATAATTAACTCATCTTCAACTCCCTCAGAGACCCAAGAAGGAAATAATATTACCTAACAAAAATAAAAACAGGAAGTACATGCAAGCAACTTCCAAAAAACTTGTGAGTTGACAGAAACAGCCAGCTGCCTGGACAGTCACCTGAGGTTTCTCCGCAGCGTTGGGGCATCATCTTCAGCCTATAGGCTTAGCGTATCTGACAGACTTATTTGTGAACTAGGATGTACACAAGGTCAATAGTTCAACCTCACATTGGGTGAGAGCAGTCTATATACCAGAAATACCTGAATTCCACTAGTGTCATGTCATGATTCAGGATTTTAAATTCTGGAAATTGTTGATGTTTTTTTAATTCAGCTAGCTGTCCATTCTTCTTGGCTATGTGTGTGTGTGGCTTCATCTCAGCATCTCATTTTTCTCCATATCCTTCTATTAAATGCCAGTCTACTATTGAGAGGCGTGAGCTTAGTTACTCTTCAAGAATAACTGTTTCAGCTGCTGTTCCACTGCACATCAGAAGCCATCGGCCCACTGCCTGTTCAGCTGCCTTCGAAGAAAAGGGCACTGTACCTTTTTTGGATTTCGGAGGCCACTTCAGGGATGGTGCCATGTGGTCCTGGCCTCAGAAGATGCCTTTTGATAAAGCCATAGCCACACTTGTTTTGACAAGAATCAGTAGTCCTTTGTTTGGTGTCCTGTCTGTCCATTTTGTCCTGTTTTCAGCAGTTGATTCGAGGATACTTTGTTGTTCAGTGACTAACTTTTGCCATAATGAAAGTTAACTCCATATGCAGTTTCTTCAATGCCCATATTCTCTCTGAAGTAGATTGGTACTGCCAGGAGCCAATATATCTCATAGTTATAACAAAAAAGAAAAATTTTCTAAGTTATTAAAACATTTTAAATGCCATATTCTGTAGATCTATGAAGGGTTTGAAGATGACCTGTCTATCTAAAATATATCTGCTCAATTTTGAAACATATCTAATACGACTACAAGTTCTATTATAATATTTTACTACTAACATTCATTTCTTTATATCCTAATAGTTGGTAATAATAACATTCAAGGATCAAAAAATTGCATTACATTGTTAAATGAATGGTATAAGTACAATTAGAAATATACAGATAGCATTTTATAACAATATCAATTTCAATATATATAATTTGTATATAAGATAAAACAATCCAATCCAATGTAAAGCATTTAAAACTAGTAATTGTCTTTTTCTTTTTCTTTTCTTTTTTTTTTAAACAAGAATCTTAAATCTAATCTCCTTTGCTTAGCCCTTTTCCTTCCCCTTGACAACAACTTGTAACCAACCCCCTTAAACAATGAAAATTATCCCAGACCCAAAACCCATTAAAAGACAAAAAAACCACCCGCCCCACACCACCTCTTTGGGAATGTGGGCGTCATATTCTTAAAATTGCTTCCTGCTGGGTATGGGCGAAGGTATCTTTATCCTAAAAAGAAAATTTTAGGTTAATTGTCAAATTCTAGGAAAGGTAATTATATCCTTCGTTATCCAGTCTTTGTATAAAGCCAAAGTTCAGGGTTTATCTCAAGTCCTTATTCAAGTAGTCTTTGAGACTGGATCATCTCAGCTAGCCCTCTCAAAATTGCTCTGAGCACTTTGTAGTTCAAAGCTGATCTGTAGATGATGTTTGTCAACTAAGTGATATTATTATTGTCCACGTGGAATTGTTGTGGGGCCCCATCTTCTTCCTGGAGACTTCAGTTAATGTTAGGCCTGGCCGTGATTTCCTCAGAAAACTGATAAGAGACTCGAACACAAAGACATATATGCAGCTAATTGAAGCCTTTTTCCTAGAAGAGACACATAGGAGTGAAATCCCTATGTTGGCACCACCTCAGCCTCTCCATGTTCAATGAGTTGTGCAGGTGTCTTCTTCAGCAAGAGGGCCTGGCTGTTAGTGGAGAACAACATAGAGTCTTGGTAATAGCCTGGCTTGTTTGGGGAATTCAATGAGATCCTTTTGGCCAACAACTCAATCACCATGGAACAATTGCCCTTTGGCCAACAGCTCAATTTCATTACAATTTCAGTACTCACACCTCCATTTAGCGACAAGAGATGGGCAGTTGAGTCACAGTCTCCCCCACTATTTGGTTATTTCACTTAGACTGACTTCTGTGTATGTATATATTTTAGAAAGTTTTTACTGTATTAGGTTTCCATGGTTCCCCTCAAACAGCCCTTCATTTTAGGTGTCTCTCCTTGTTTCTCTCCCCCTTTTCCTCTTGCCTCGCCCTCATTCCCTTTTCTCATTCCCCTCCTCATCTGAATCCCTAATTCTACTCCAATCCACCCACAACTATCTGTTCTGTGATTTTTTCTACAATATCAATCTGCATGCACTAGTCCCTTGCTCTATGCCTAACCCCTATGGATCTACAGATTGTAGCTTGGTTATCATTGACTTAATGATTAATTCCCACATAAAACCAAATATACACCTTATTTACCTTTTTGTGTCTGGGATACTTCACTGGGGATATTTTTCTTGTTCTATCCACTTTACTGCAAATTTCATAATGTGCTTTTTGAAACACTGATGTTCACCTCTGCTTAACAAATTTTAAAATTATCATTTCAGAACTTCTAATTTTCTGTTAAAACTCTAGTTATAATTTTTAGTATCAGTATTTTCCAGGTTATTTTCTCTGTTGATTTTTATTCTGTGATATTAGTTTGTTTTCCTTCATCTGTTTTCTATTTTCCTGGTCTCTTCTCTTAGCAGAGAGAAGTCCTTCACATTATGTACACCATAGTATCAATAATTGATATAATGAATATCCTACAGCTGTTCTACTTTTATAAGTTCCATAAAGTAACAATGAATTGACATAAATAAGTAAATACCTACTAGAAATGTTGCTAGATGTAGAATAAAATGCTAGAAAACAGATGGCTAATATTTATTTTGTTTATGCTTCTTTAAAGTTGTATTATTTGGGACTTTCAGACATTTCTTTTTTGTAGATTTCATGAGTGGATTGTAAGAGGTTAGAGATTTAAAGAAAATCATTACTATTTGTACCCACCTACAGGGTCACTGCGGGATATATAAGGTTTCTTCCATAGCAATGATAGGTTTTTTTGGTACTAGGATAAGGTTCTCAAGAAATGTACCTGAAAACCAAGCCTAGAGGGGAAAAAAAAACCTGTTATGAGGACTGGTTTCTTTCTACTAAAATATACTTAAGGCTGATGGAAGAAAGTGTATAGAAGAGCCATCTGCACTTGTAAATTTGACGATAGGGATGAGGTTAAGAGTAAGTTAGGCATTTTTATTTTATCTCTTTCCTTAATGCTTACTCTCTCAATAATATCTACTACTTACTAGAAAAGTTATTCATTTTACTTATAAGCCAGGTCATCATATATTTGACCTGCAATGGACATTAGGTTTATACTCATGAAAAAATTATGGTACAATTCTTGCATTCTACTTGAACTTCTTTTTCTTTTCCCACTTCTGAGGCATCAAACAAGGGCCTCATACATTCTCAGCAAGTGATCGGCTGTGAATCAACATCCTATGTCTCCTTTATGTGTTTCAATTCTTTGGATTATTAAGGACACATATCAATCAAATATCAAGTTGAAAAAGTAAATAGTTATAGATTGATTATTTGGGTTACATTTAGTATAAAATATGGGAAGGAGTTGGGCAAATAATAAAAATCATAGTGGTGAGATTGAATGGCATTGCAATGTGTTATTACTGAAGGCAGAGTCTAATACATGATAATATTCTCAACTCATGTAAGTACTCTTTCTGTGAAAGTCACTTCCTTTAGTGGATTAAGTGTGAGTGCAGCAAACAAGTAAAAGGTGGAGGATACACTGTAGAGACACTATATTTGGATTCATTTAATAATTCACATATAGAGTGAAATTTGACTTGAAAGGTAAGAAATTATAACAAAAGCAATAATAAAACTGCTTATCTGTGCTATAAATAAGACATCTACTGATATTAATATAAACATGTTTTTGTTTTGATTAGAGGATATAGCTACATAAAATATGAGAAGATACAAAATAAGAGCATTATAATTCTCTTTTATGATGTATCCCACAACATGTATAACCATGATACAGAATAAACAGTTATAAATATCTGTATTAATGGATTGCTTAATATAGACTATTTTTTTTGATGTACAACAGAAAAATCACTTGTGACAAAAATAGTCAATGGCATAATACTTTCAGAAAATACAACCTCCCTAAAAAATTAGCTAACCTAAAAACAAAAGACTAGTAATCAGTGCTTGTGACAGATTAGTGCATTAAAAGACAGTAGGGTAATAAATTGATAAAATGTTTTTGGAAAACTTTGGCAAGGATTTGTTTATATCTTTAAATTTATTATACCTATTGACTATGCCATTTATTCAAACATGTCTCAAACTATAATCTAAAGTGAAGATAAATACTAGAAAGAAATATTTATTAATTGTAATGAAATTGGAGCTATTCCAATGATATAGTTATATACAGGGACTACATTTCTACATAGGATGAGCATTAGAAATTCAACAAACATGTATTGTATTCTTTCTTTGTTCCATGAATGTGTCACTAAAGTGGACAAACATGCATCTCACCTTGAAAGAACTTATACCATGTTTGCTATGATGTTGACTAGTATGCTTTTCAATGTATACTGTATGAAATAAAATGATTTATAGGTCCACTGAACTTCCAGTTACAGGTATACCAGTGTATGGATGGGACAAAATACAAAAAAGGCAAAATCAAAGTTCATCCTTTATGTTTACACAAGGTTAAAGTTTCCCTTTTTTTTCCATGTGTATACAGGTGTTTTTCAGTCATGAGGACAAGACCTGGTCTTAGATTTCCTCAAATTTCAAGTTATGTTCTTCCAACCTGGAACACAGTAGCTTTTCCATCATCTACTTTGGAGTGCAAAATTACTATTCAATGTCATATTTTTTAATGATGTATCACTGTAAACAGAACTGAAGCTCCCAAGTTGTTGGTAAGTAAAACTTTGGAGTCTAATAATCATCAAAGTCAACTATAGTGATTGTTTTGGTTAAAAAAGGACACATTTGACAAAACAATATTAATAAAATATTAACTGTTTAGTACAAAAATATTTATATGCATTTATCTGCTAGTTTATTTTATGTCCCTACAGGAAACACTTACAGAATCCTTAACAGTTCCAAAAGATATTTTTAGAACTGCCAGATTAATTGATTTATACATCATACATCCTGCTCTTACCTTGTTATTGACTTAAAAATTCCCCCAATAAATCAATTCTTTTCTTTCTAGTGCTTGATTTGACAAGCAGCTTCACCTGTATTATCTGAGGATATGTTCCCCAAAAGTATCTCCTTTGCTAGAAACACATACACACATATGTGTGTGTATATCTATATCCATATCCTTATCTATATCTATACACACATACATGTAAATGTCTTTAATATTATTATTTTTAGCTCCTTTCTGAGAATAACAACAAATTGTGTTTACAATCCATAACTTCACTATTTTACAAAATGTAATGAAAATGTCACATAAGCATCCGTTTTTTACTTTGTGTATAGACAATGACACTATCAGTTAAACTTCATTTGAAAACAAGTATTGTTACATGTAGAAAATTATGATATTATTATGGTGTTATTAAAAATTATTCTGCAGCTTCAATAGTAGGAAGTGAATGGTTGCCATAGAGGTTTGCTGAGTCAACATTAGATTCAAAAAACAATTGGATGAAATCAAATGTTGGTTAAATTTCTTTGTCAGTAGCAGAGAGATTCATTGTATTTTTTCTGTGGAATTAGAATGAAGTCAGCACATAGTTATGTATTAAGTAAATTTATAACTGGGAAAATACACCTCTGGTGATGTCAACTTGTAACATTTACTTTCTTATATTCCTATTAATCTGAGCTTAATTAAAATAAGTTGTCATGAGCTTAATATGCCTCTTGTATCTTACAGATGTTGTGTCAACGATTTTAAATAATGAATACAGTCCATATGTATTTAGCTCCTGTCCAACAGTTCTAATTGCAGTTCTATCAAGCATTGTACCATGACTTCTGTGATGTCAGAATTATTTCCTGATTTGGGGTTTAGAATGAGGAATCTCAAGCATCCTTCATCAATACAAAGTGTGTGGTTTATCATCGTTACACTGCCCTTACTTACACAGCCATAGTCTGACAAATTGTATGAGATAATTACCAAACAATCAAGTGGAACTTAAAAACAACACAGTCATCAACTTTATTAATTACCAACCTTAGTAATTACCAATTGTATTAATTAACAATGTTTGTTTGGGTTTCTTATCAGAAACAGTCATGGGACCTTATATGTCTGCTGCTTTCTCCTGTGGCTCTTTCAATGCTTTGTACAAAAATCAGAAAGACACTCAAAAAAGCAAAAATGACATCATTATCTAATTGCTTAATCTGTTTTACTTGGGAAAGTATTTCTTACCATCTCCTTTAAGATTTCATAGCTTACAGATCTTCAGAGAACAACCCCATGTCTAAGCCCAGTGCTTCAGGTCTACTTGCTCCCTCCAGCTCCATACACTTTCATCCTCCCAAGAACATGTTTGATGCAGCCTTGTTCTTTGCCTGATACTCTTTCATTATAGTTCTTAAAATCTCTCCATCTATCAAAAATAATCTTCTTACTAGTCTTTCAGAAGATAATCTGTAACCTATTGACTTATAATTTTCCATTTTGTGTTCTTACTTTATTAATGGTGCTGACTATACACTGTGTTATCTGATAGACTTTTTTAGTATTTTCCCTTTGAATTGGAAGGTATTTATCAGCAGAGAATGTATTTTATTTTAAAACCAGCACCTAGAACAATGTAAAAAGGAAATAAGCAAAGTAAATATTTTAAACTATAAATCATTTTCCTAATGTTATTAATTAGGAAAAGCTGCCTTATTTTCTTAATGGCTTTGTTGAATCTGAAATCAATCTATTATCTTCATGCCTGCTGCCTCTTATAATAGAATTTCATTAGTAAGTTTTTAAGAATGAATATATTTGTAGTTATTTGAGGTTTATATAAGAATAAAATTTATATCATTAATATAATTCCTTCTAATACCCTTTAGCATGGAATATAAATAGGTCACTCTGAAAGGTTGGATAAGTTTATGCAAACAGAAGACCTTATGGGGAATAAAAGAAATAGGCAATTTTCTTCTTTAAATTTAATGCTATGAGTATATCTCTAATGACCAAAATTCCAGTGGAGAGACATCATCATGGCACAGTGTAAAGAACAATCAGGGACCTTGGAGTCCTTGAATGAATAATCAGAATCAGCTCTAGGGCCAAAGAGAATTGAGAGCAGGCTGCCACTGGCATATGTATTTGCTCTGGGAGACACTGTTGCAATAACCAGCCTGCCACAGAGTTCACATCAGCAATGTGATTGATCATGGAAACATCCACTAAACAACCACCATCTGTCTGGAGGATGCTATCCCAAAGCAAACCACAAGTAAAAGAAATACCTTTTGTTGAAAAACCACTGCTGTTTATGAGGAAATTTGAGTATCAAATACGTCAACACAATAGTAAAGAAGATTCTGCTGAACCATGAAGGACTGATTTTCTACAGCATTGGCAACAGATCACTAGTAGGCAAGACCTAGCCTGCTACAAATCACCCAGCACAAATCAACTGAGCTCAAGTGAATTAGGAGATCTGTATGTGGATGATTCTTAAACTCTGACCTAACAAACAATATGAACTTATTTGATTATATGCTTCAGACACTGTCAGGAGCCATATATTTCTTATTGACTCTTAACTATTTCTAACCCTATAGAGCTGAGTTCTAGCTACCATTGTCTCCTCTTACAAGACAGTTCAAGAACACAGCAAGGCAGAACTATGGTATGAAAGAAACTCATGAAAAAATAAAGAGCAGTCAACTAAAGGGAATTTGTGGATAATTATATACTCTAACTTCTCCATCTGTCTGGATAAGTAAAAACTCCGTATATCCTCTACTCAGACACAGAATTCCTAAACTTAGTTAAGCTCCATTTTTCCCAACTTGCCTCTACACTTACTGCTTTCCATCATTCCCTTGCCTTTCTTTCCTAGTGTTGCTATAACCAGCTGAAAGAAGCAGAAGGTTATTCATTTCTACTCTTACACTCCTGGGTGTCTATAGATATGAAAGTCAAAGGCAACATGAAAGTGTCAGGGAAGAATAGTTCTTGCTTCTTGGTTGATCCTAATTCTAGCAGTTCTTAGCATTACTTGTCTTACAGTCTTAGATATCACAATCACTTGAACCTCTGCTTCCATCATCTGCTGGCTTTCAACAGTACGGATTTCATTATACATCTGCACCCAACCTTTTTCTTCCTCTTCCTTAAATAACACAAAGCATAGGGTTTTATAGTCCAAGGTAAGATAGACTTTATCTCATTTCAATTTCATTTACGAAAAGTTTATTTCCAAGTAGAGTCATATTCTGGATGTACATAAATTTGGCCGAGACATTACTATGTTTGTTTCTTTTTTTTTAATTTAACCCACTGATTATAAATATAAACTCTCAAAGGCATGACTTAAATTAAATCTGTGTATTGGAGAACCCATTTCTACCTAATGAGTTAAAAAATTATTCCGGAAGGCAACCACATCAGATAAAAATTAACACCCCACCCCACCCCACCCCCGTAACTCCCAGTTCAGTGCATGGGAGTGATCATTCCTCGTTAGGCTTTTGAAGGAAGCACAGACTCCACTGAGTGAGAAAAGGGGTTAAATACCAAAATGGAAGGAAGAAAGGATATTAGAGACCCACCAGTGTCATGAAATTGAGACTGAAAATGAACTGTGATGGTTTGGGGTTGACAGTGACTGAATAGACCACTGGTAAAAGCAGAGATTTTCATTTTATAACTTCACAATTAATACCTTCACAATGTCACCTGGAGGTAAACATATGATGTTGAGATCTGATAAAATGTAATGTCCTTAGAAGCAATGTGGATAGATACTCAGTTAGTGAAATCTACTTTTATAGTTAATGAATTTAAGTAGTAGGATGCCATAAATACATAAACAACCAAAAGAGAAAATAAAATTCTTCACCCAATTTCCAGACCAGAGTTATCCAGTGGACTCAAGACATTTTGATGGAAGAAAATGTCCCTGTTATTTAGAAACAAGATTTAACACTATGGTGATTGCATATAATGTAACACATAAACTGCTTTAGTGATTGATCAGAATCCAGGAAATACCTGATAGGTGCCCAGTATTACTTTAGAAGAGGGAAGTGAATACAACCCAGACATCTTCTTATATTCAGGTATTTTGTTTGTTCCTTCACATTTGTTTGCTGAATTTTAAAGAAAGTATGTTGTGGTGGTATTTTATCTGTGTACCCCAATAAAGCTTATCTGAAGATCAGAGGAAAAAGCCAGCCACTATAGTAAACATAGAAGTCAAGCAATGGTAGCACACACCTTTAATTCTAGCATTTGGGAGGCAGAGATCCATATAGATCTCTATGAGTTCAAAGCCACACTGGAAAAAGAACCAGGCATGGTGGCACACACCTTTAATCCAAGCACTAACCATGGAGGTCTGTACAGATGTACAGACAGATAGGAAGTGATAGATCTGTGCAGAAAGGGGAAATGATGTAGCTAGGTGGAGAGAGGAAGTAAGAGGGCAGGGACAGAAAAGTATATAGGTGTGGGTATACAGGAAGTAGGTCTCTCTGGAAGCTTAGGAGTTGGTGAGGTGAGGTTGGCTGTGATTTGTCCTGTTCCTCTGATCTCTCGGGTTTCACCCCTGTAGCATGAATCTTAAAAGTTCTTATTAATAAAATCAAACCTGAGGCAGATATTGGGGTGAAATACTGGAAGATCAGAGAGACAGAACAAGCCACAGCGCACCTCACCTGGCCAACTTCTCAGCTGGTCTTGTTTCCTCAGACTGGAAGCTTCTGTGTCCTCATCCCAATTGCTCTCAGCTGAACTGCTGCTCCAAAGCCTGAACGCTTAACCAGCCAAATGCTTAACCAGGCAAATGCTTAACCAGCCAAATGCTTAACCAGCCAAATGCTTCTAGTTTCTGGTCCTCAACGCCTTATAAACCTTTCTGATTTCTACCACCACTCCCTGGGATTAAAGGCTTGCTTTCTGGGATTAAAGGCGTGAGTCACCATGCTTGGCTGTATCCTTGAACACATGGATCTCTGCCTCTGGAATGCTAGGATTAAAGGCGTGTGCTACCAACTGCCTAACTTCTATATTTAATATTGTGGCTGCTCTGTCTCTGACCCCAGATAAGTTTATTAGCATGAACAATATTTGGGGGAATACAATACCACATTTCCTCTCTTTTTGTCTAAAATTTAAAAAAGTTTATAACAAATATGAGAAAAAATTATATCCAGTAAGTATATCCAATATACACAGTCAAGATTACATTAACGATGTCTAGTCCATTAACATTTGACAGATGCAGATAAAAACTCCATTATATATATTAACAATGTCCAGTCCAGTAACATTTGATAAACTCAGACCAAAGAATTTTCATTACTTATCTTATTTAAAACAAGTAGCTCCTTTTTAAAAGTAGATTCCATAATCTCCCTTTTTATCTTATCATAACCATATTCTCTCTTTTTTCTTTTCATAATGGATTCAGTAGTCTACCTTTTGTCATTTTTATATTTTCCCCCCTTTCTTTTCAGTGTAGATTCAGTGATCTACCTATTTATCCTATTATTTCTTTATCATTTTTCTCAGAGTAGATTCGATGATCTATCTCATATCTATATTCTCTTTTCCTTTTTGCTTTCTAGGGGTGAAGATATCTTTAGGGAATCTTGAAAAGAAAAAATTTAGGTTAGTTGTCAAGTCCTGTATCATTTGTCACAAGTCCTTGTTCGAGTAGTCTGTCAGGTTGGATCATCTCAGCTAGTCATCTCGAAATTGTCCTGAGAAGTTTGTAGACCAAAGTCGATCTTTCCTTGGTGTTAATCAGCTTAATGGCTTTTCCATAGTCCTTGTGGAATCATCATTGTGGAGTCCTATTGTCTTTTTGAAGATTTCAAAGTCACTGTTAGGCGTGGTCATGGTTCCCTGCACACTTTTGTGTGTGTGTGTGTGTGTGTGTGTGTGTGTGTGTGTGTGTGTGTGTGTGCCTCCTCTGTGGTTTGGAGTAATCACAGTCTGATAAATGTCTTTCTCTCGGAACCATGAACATTCTTCCCTAGAAGAGAAAATCTTCACAGCAATTTCTCCCCACCATTTGTTTTGCCAAACTTTTCCAAACTGACCTTTGCCGATGCTTTCTTGTAACATGATGGTCCTGGCAATTATTCTCTAAACAAGCAGTAGTAAACCCTTCGTCCCAGGTAGCAGCATCATTGCAGTCACCAACAAGATGAGAAGAAGCCAACAACTCGGAGTAGCAGCCACTGCCTCCATGGTCCCACCACTGTTTGTGGTTTAGTCCAGGCCAAAGCTTCTCCCAAGTCTCCTAGGCTGGCCTCAAACTTGGGATCCTCCTGCCTCTGCCTCCTTCAGCAAATCCAACCGCCTTGCACCACCACAACCAGCCGAGTGTAGCTTTTTCTCTGTCTCTGACCCCAGATAAGTTTATTAGCATGCACAATATTTGGGGGAATACAATACCACACACCCCAATATCTGACTCTGATTTTTTTATTAATAAGACCGTTTTGCAATTAGTCTAACAGTACGTGTCCTAATTTGCTACCTGTTGATGTTATAAACATTATGACCAAAACTGTATCTTAGAGAGAAATGGATTTATTTCACCTTACAGGTTATTCAGGCAGAAATCTAGAGTCAGAAACTGAAGCCAGGACCACAGAGGAATGCTGCTTCCTGCAGGATTGTGTTTAGCTATGTGTTTTATATAACTCAGGATTACCTGAACAGTATGGGCACTGACCGCAGTGGGCTAGAGCCTCCTCCATCAATCATCAATCAAGAAGATGCCCCACAGATATGCCAAGGGCTATTGCGATATAGAAAATCCCTCAACTAAAGCTCTTCCTCCTAGGTGACTCTGGTTTGTGTCAAGTTGACAACAGAAGCTGACTATGACAGTTAATTAGCCACAATCTTGAAAACATTTTAGAAGACAGAGTAGAATTAATTGGCATACAAGTACATTTGAGTAATATAAATGGCCAGTGATATTAGTTATTAGTACCCCACACAGGTTCCCTTAGTGATTATTTTAAAATAAGTTTCTTCAATTTTAATGTTATGCCAGAGGGTTTTATCTGGTTTTGTTTATATCCTATTGCACCTAGAATGTTGGGAAATTGACTCAGACATCTCTCTAGAATCTGTCACTGGGTTGTTGAAAACAGACATTAAAAGAATAATTGGAAGAATACTCCAATTCCTTGGTCCTCAGATTCTCATATTTGAATTAAGCTCTAGATTGCCCACAAGGAAAAAAATTCTTGTTTAATGTTTCCTACACTTTGGGTGACAATTCTCAATATTTTCTACAGGCATAGGCATATCCTGTGTTTGACTTTCAATTATTTTCCCGAATTTTCATTACTGTCTTGAGAGAATCAAAACAAAGGAAACATCAATTAATAATGCAAGTATTATAATTGCACAGCTATTTCTTTGTTCTCTGTACTTTCCCTGTAAAATATTTAGTGCAGCATTCTGTATTAGCTGTTACATTGCACTTTTCTCTTTGAAGTTCCCTGAGTTTGCCAACCAGGACAGAGAATGAACTGAGTCTAAATATGAATAGAATTGTCCACACTTATTAATTAATTTTGTCCTTAGATTTTATTTACCACCAATTCAATAATGTGTAGTATTTATTCCAAAACAAATAAAAAATCATTAATTGTGTCATTCCATAATTTTCTAAACACATCATACATAATTTCTGTTATGGATTTCAGTGTTGCCCCTCTTTAAACTTCTAGTTGAAACTCAAATCCTATATCCTCTTCTTCCTTTAAGCAGAAAATAAGTAGTAGCTTTGTTCTCAGGTATCTGAAGTAGGAGTGAGGTAGTGTACACTTTTTCTTTTTTCCTTTTCATTATACATGTCTTTACCTTGGGAATCAGTATTAGAGTGATGCCATGTTTGTTTTGTTTTTATAGTATTATTATCTTCTTTTTGTTGTTGGAGTCTATCTCTTCTGATGTATTGGGCTCTAAAAAGAGAAAAATGCTCAGGAAAAGATACTTGTTAAAACTGACTGGTTATAACTTCCTCTTGTTCAGATTATCACCTGTCAATAATGCAAATGCAATGAATTCATCTGAGAGTTAATCTTACTGAACTTCTATCTAAGAATTGAAAAGTGACATCAAAATAGATTTGAGATGGCTTTCTCTGTCATCCATAACTACCCCTACGAGGCGTTCTACAGAGAAATAAGTCAGCTAGGCTTCAGCTATTCTCCCTTGCCCCAGCTGTTAGAAGATTCCGGTTTTTGTTTTGTTTTCTGCCAGCTCTGAGATCTATGGGAATTTGGGGAAGCACTATTCTCATTCTTCTCTTCCTTAAATCACTTTATAATCCCTATGGTGTTAAGCTCCTCTAGGAAGCCTCTGCTTTCAGAGATATTCAAAGATGTGTGCAGAAATTTCTATATCTGTATATGCTGACAAAATTACTAGATAGGAAAAATATAGGAAGGTTATTCTTTTGCACAATTTTTGCAGAAACATGAAAAGTAGGCATTCTTATACCTTAGGAATTTTGCAACTAGAATGTAGATGATGAGATGTACTTATATTTTTTGTAAGTCCTATAAAATTTGAAGGCCTATTTTCTCACATTATCCTTTGTCTTTTATTGATACCTAGGGATCAAGAACCAGTTATTTATAACTCTGGTGTTCTCTATCCCCCATTTTCCTTAGTACTTTTCTTCATTTGTTTCTTTCTTTCATTTTCTACTTTTTATAAAAAAAATGAAAGAGTGAGACCAGAATTATGGAACAGACCAAACCCAACCAATCTTGTAACTACTTATCTCTTCTGGCTATCCCTTTCTGACTATCTACCCCAGACTTACTGATTTCTAATAAGAATGGTATATTTTGTTTGAATAATTTTTGCACAGGTTTTTTGAGGTCATTAAATTTTTATTTTTGAAATTATAGTATAATTATATCATTACCCTTCCTTTTCATTTCCCACTTATCCCTCCATGCATGCCACTTCCCCTCAAATTCATGGTCTCTTCCTTTAATCATTGCTATTAATATATATATATATACACACATACATATTATATATATATATATATATATATATATATATATATATATATATATCCACAAATACAACCTACCCAGTCCATATGTTACCTGTATGTATATGATCTAATGGCTGACCACTTGGTGTTGAGTTATCAACCAGTGGATCTCTTACCTGGAGAAGATCATTTCTCCCACTCTTAAAATTTCCCAGTTGCCACGTTCTTTGCAGAGGATTGAGGCACTGTGAGCTTTTCCCTCCCATGTTGGCATGGCCACTGGTTTCTACTTTGCTCGGGAATTTATAGGCAACCATCTTGATGCAACTTCATGGTTGTAGCCTCTCTGACATTTCTAGGAAACACAACCTCACTTCACCATGGCCTTAGCAAGTTACTTCACAGTTCAGAGCCTTGTTTGCCTATTCTTGAATGTAAAATGCCACTACCTTGAGACTTCTTTAAAAAAAAATGATAACTGCTGGCAACATGTTCACATCATTCAGTAAGTTTTTATGAACCATGTTTTTTATGTTTATCCTTCAGTTAAAATTCTCCAGAGAATCTTAACACGTCACATGGTCCTTAGGACTAAAGGATGTGAAAAGAAACCACCTGCATAACACAGGAACATAATGTAGACTCTACATTTAAGAAACTAGTCTTCAAACTGCTGCAAGGTCTAGAACGTTTTCTGGATGAAAGTCATCAGTGATTCAAGAAAGTGTCCGGTAAATGCTGTCCAGAGCATGATGGTAACGAGCACTCTGACACATGCACAGGTCTTCAGTCCGCTCAAAGCCCCAAGTACAGGAAATGACACAATCAAAAGCAGAGGAATCAAGACCAAGAAATGCTCAGATAATATTTCCCACAACCCTGTGGATTAGAGTACACAATGTTCTTAATATTCAATTCTTTCATTGCCATGTATTTTAGTATGTGCTGATTAAATGTGCACATTTATTTTCCTACTGTTTAGACAGTTTGTCTCGACGACGATACACTAATCTATTAAGAAAAATCAGATAAGTTGGCATGACCCCAAACATTTACAGAGAAACTGTACTCAGAACTGCAAGTGGCTAGCAGAAGCTCTAAACCTATCTATGGATTCACCTCCTTTGCATGTCCTGTGGGTTTTTATTTTTGATATGGCAGTTTTTAGACACTTACCACAGAATGAGGTTTTAAATGCAATGAAAATTCGTTCTTTATACACCAGGGCTCAATATTCTTGGTGACTACCAGAGAAAAGCAAAAATGAGCTTTATTGATTTAGTGGGAGGAGACTACCTTTCTGTTTCCATGACAAATAATAAACAAATGATCTGCCTTGAACTTCACTGCTGCCATAGACTTCTTCTGCAACCAATTCCTTACCCCTTGTTTTTTAAAATGATTACAGTTTCTCCAAATGTTATTCCTATTTTCTTTTCTTTATATCAATGAGAATCATTTTTCTAATGAGATTAGTTAGAGTTGTGATTTTGGCTTGTTTTTATTTTATTTTATTGAAGACACACCTTCCCCCACAATAGAATGTCCTCCAGAAAGAGGATACTCAGACATTTATCTCTGTGTAAAACTGGCCTTGCTTGAGAAAATTTGCACACAATTGAGTAAACGCCATGGACAATCGCAGAAGCTGAACTGCTCATAAACTCTCAACTTCAAGCCACACCCATTGGTGAAATTGGGTGCCAGTAACACAAGGTGCTCTTATCACCACACTTACCAGAGATAAAAAGAGAAGAGACTTATGTCTTAATAGCTCCAAATATGATCCACTTGAAAGTGGCATACTTGCTTTAGGAGCCAGAGACTACTCAGCAAAGCCCTTTGCTTCTTAACAGTTGCACTTTAGTGTACCCTGAGCACAGCATCTCTCTAGAGCCTCCAATATGGTCAGTACTTCCAGAAAGAACTGTAAAAACAATGTAGTGAGAGCAGGGACCATCTGTCTGGAAACCTTTACCAACTGGCCATAACAATTTGCAAATGACCCTTGAAGGTCAGTGGAAGCACACTCCAGCTGATCACACACCTGCAGAATTCAACACTGAAAAAAGAAAGCACTACCAGGAAATCATCAATCTTCTCTATGAATTATATTTACAAATAAAGTCTTAGTGTTTAGTCTTGTAATTGGACAAGAAAGCCTGACTCAACAGGAAGAAATGTTTTGCATGCAACATAAAATAACAATGAAAACTATTTTGAAGAATAAAGAAAAAGTATTATGGCAGTCATATCTTTGACATACTGAAATGGTCCCTCTTCCATCACCCTAACCAGCTTCTCCATAGGTGAAGTTACTCTAAGAATGTTTACAAATCTCTCAGATCTCTTTCCTCCTTTCATGTATCTTGAACCAAGTCCCATAGAAGCATGCTGCCTCTCTCCACCTCTTCTAATGATGTTTGACCTCAGTGATCTGCCCAGGAACTCACCACTAGGCTATATGGAGGTTCCCTTGGTTTTATGCTTTGCTGACTATTAGTCATGCTAATGTCCTTCTATGTCACCGCAGAATGAGTCATTTTCTCATTCTTCTAGTCAGTTAAAAGACAGAGCAAAATGCTTCTTGCACAAATAAAAGTTTATGTCACTTCTCATACCTTCCAATTTGACAGGTTTTAATCATTCCCAGAACTCACTCAATTTATCACCATTTGGGTAACTCAGACACCACAGCATTCAGCTCTTCTCTTTTGGAAAAGTCCAAAGTCAGGGCTATCCAAAAGACTCCTAAAGCCTACACCTTTTTACTGTTACCATTGGCTGGCCTCCAGTGGTGGAAGGTAAATGCTTACTGCTGAAGACAGTATATACTTCATAAACAGTGCCCAGAAACCTATGAGGTAGTCCTGACCTGTATGGCCCAGTCATGAGGACTACTTTTCTTTAAACTAGAATGTACCATGCAAGCTTCCAGTGGAGTGAAGCAACCATCACTCCTACCCAGCAATAATGCCTATGAACTACATGGCCAGCATAGAATGATAACCCTGAGGGTATAATAGTAGAACACATATGTTGTCAGTAACCAACAACTCTCTGAATGGACTAAAGATACACTCAACAAGAGGGAAACCATGCCTGGTACGGGAAACCTAGCTAACTAGTCAGTGCTTGTGAAATCATGGTTATTGCAGTAGAATCTATAATTTACTAAACTTACTAATCTATAACTTATTAAACCAGCATTCCTAACAATAACAAAGAAATATTTGTTCCTACCTCCAGAGACAAGGACAATATACTTCAGCTCTCATTAAGAAAAAGTTCTTAGGGGCAGGAGAGATGGCTGAGTGGTTAAGAGCACTGGCTGGTCTTCCAGAGGTCAATCCCTTGCAACCACATGGTGACTCATAACCATCTACAGTGGGATTTGATGCCCTCTTCTGGCATAAAATCCTACATGAAGATCAAGTACTCATACACATAAAATAAATAAATATTTTTTTTAAAAAAAGAAAGAAAGAGAAAAAGAAAAAAAGAAAACTTCTTTTCCAATAGACTGATTGCTACAGAAAACCATAGTTTAAGCAAGTCTTCACAGGGAATATTATCACATTTCTCTTTACCTTCAGCCTCAGCAGTTGGATTAGATTGAATGGTACTTTTCCAAAGAGACTCAGTCAACATGACTAGATTGAAGACCTTTGCTGGTTGCTACTTAGGTAAATTGCTAGAGACTGGACAAGAGTTTCATGCCTTGTGAAGCTCTCTGAGTCTATTGGCTTTCTTACAACATAGAAGTCTCTTTGCCACAAGACAGTCTATGAACTGGCATTATATCAGTTACAAATACAAGGCTGTGAGATCTTAAAGAGTAAGAGACATAAAATTATATTATTTCATAGGAATGGAAGAAAATCTTGATATTACCTTTAAGATAAAGACCTGTTCTCTATGCTCTTTAAAACAGAGAGCCAGTCTATGATCCTACTTGCCCTCAGTAGTATGGAGTATATCAGAATGCCCAAAAATTAATTCTATTTATAACTATTTAATTTTCCCTAGGTTACAGGTGATGGAATAATTTTGTGAGCTGTGGTTGAAAATACTATATACCTGATTTCTTTATTTTCATCGTCTACATATTCCTTAAGTCCATATTATATTCTTTATTTTATCAGGTAAATAATTTTTATAATTATTAAATATCTAAGAAAAGCTAGAAATAGAGAATGAAATGAATTAATGCCCTCATCAACATACTACTTGAATAAATCAGAGTAGTGTATCAGGAAGCAGCCATCATGTAAATCAGCTCACTCTATTAGTTTGGAACCTCCCTATATGGTTCTTCTCTTGGCTTCCTGTTTCCTCTGTTTTTCAGTTGGAGATAATCTGTATTTTTCACATCTTGTTGCATTCTTTTGACCCTAATGAGCCTTAAAATCAGGTTTTGAGCATTGGTGTGATAGAGTATTTGGATTATATAGGCAAGGACATCATACACAGAACAATATTTCTGGCTTGTAAAGTTAAATATCTGATATTGAATCACTTCCCCCTCAACAAACAGGAATCTTTCTAGAGAGAGCACCATCCATGCAGATATATGTCACTCTTTCTGCTACAAGATTAGCGGTAGAGGAAACTATCTGTGCACTCCAACAAATCCTTCTCCATGGATTTCTTTTTCTTTTGTTCTATCCTACGCATTGACCAGTATCACTGGATTCACAAATATAAAATTGTGTAAGTGAACTTCCTATCACTTTGATGAAAGGCATAAATTCAGCAAGGACATCCACTGGTGCAGAAGGTCCTTCAGAGAAGAGGGTCTGTGGCTATTTTCAAGAGTTATCTAATAAGAGAAATAGACAATACAAATTCCAAAACAGGCAGACTGATTTCATGTTTGCCTCAGGCAAATCAAATGCTCACTGTTGATTCACTGTTGAATTGCAAGGGCAAAAGGTCCAAAAACAATCTTTATTCTTCTTTGTGTGTCCCCCCCAATATGGTTCCTTGATACCCTAAAGTAATATAATTTGTTGAGATGTGTTTGTTAGACTTATAATTTTGGAAACTTCCAATCATTTTAATTTTATAGACAAAAAGCATTAAAAATCAAACAATTTCTGTGAGAAAGGTTAATAACATCACTACAAATAAAAATGGTAGAACTCAGTTTCTGCAGTATCTTTTCACCTTAGTTTCATTTTGAAAATGTGAAGCTGAGATAAAAGCATAACACCACAAAATGACTTTTTTTAGGGGCTTAGTATTCCTTTAGAGGTAGCAACATTTTATGAAGCCACATAATAAAGTAAGAAAGTCAATATACTCAAATGTTATTAGCTCCTATGAGAACAAAATCTTTTATTGTAGAAGAATATCTTTCCCCAAGTAAAGTATCATTTCGTGTCCCAGTGAGATATAATAATAAATTAACATAAATTGCCATAAATCAAAACTTTATAGAACAACGATTTGACTAAATATTAAGAAGATGGGTTTTACATGCGTATTTCTTTAGCTTCAAAGTGTGATCAATCTTTTATACCCACTACTATTTCTAAAAATTTCCTTCTTTATTTTCCTATAAACAGAAAGTGAGGAAGAAAATATTTCACATTATGTTTTTCTATTAGTTACAGAACAATGGTTTTGACATTATGATAAGACATTTAACTGAAATTTAGATAAATACTAAATAAACCTGATTCTTTGAATTGCCCATTATTGAGCTGCAAAAATACGCAGCCTCTGGAATTTGCATGAGGCCTGGTTTTCATAGTGTGTATTATTCAGGAACTCCTACACTAAATCCCCAAAATCTGGTACCTTTAAAGATGAGGATGCATAGACTCAAGTTTTAGGAGATATAGATGTAACCAGCCGTCTTATTAAATAAGAAACACAGAACCAATGCAAAGAAGAAAGCCAAGAGGTCAGAGCTAAGAGCTAAAACCTTACCCTTCCTCCTGTGGTGGTCCTACCTCTCCGAAAGAGAGCTACTTCCTGTGTAGTAGAGAGGGAGATGCGACCGCTGCTTGGGCTCCTTGCAGATTTCCTAGCATAACGCTGGAGCAGGAGGCTGGCAGCCTGCAGTTTTCAAGATGGCAGAGCTGGATGCTGACTTGGATCACATCATCCCATCTTCTGTCCTTCCCCCTTTCTGGGCTAAGTTAGTAGTAGTATTTGTTTCCCTCGTGTGTTTTGCCAGGAGCTATGATGGAGATTTTGTCTTTGATGACTCTGAAGCTATTGTTAACAATAAAGACCTCCAATCAGACACACCCCTGGGGGACCTGTGGCATCATGACTTCTGGGGCACTAGACTGAGCAGCAATACTAGTCACAAGTCCTACCGGCCACTTACTTTCCTGACTTTCAGGTTTTAGGAGGTATGCCACAGGGACGATGTGCCTGAGGAATCTCCATATCAGCTGCACAAACTTAGCCTGGCCCCTGTGCAAGGATGATGCTCAGACCAGCAAAGCATCTGTCTCTCTGGTTCTCAGAGAGCTTACCCTTTACCGTTTGGTTAGCAAAGCACCAGGGGAAGAATGGATATGTATCAAAGCAACACAGGTATCCAATAAAATTGTGGGTTTTTTTTCCCATGACAAAATGAAGCTGTGAATCATCCTACCATTACCAACTCAATATGTAAAGTAAAAATGAAGTTTAAAGATGACTTCTGGTCCCTGTTAACCAGTTACTAGTCACATAACAGTTCTTATACCTGATCCTGGGATACATTTAAATTCTTGTGTATAGATCTTGCAGAGAAACAGTTAAAAACAATTAGAACCACCATCAACTGAGAAGTAGTCAAAAGAAAGACTCCCACTAACAGTAGGAAGAGATCCTGCGGAAGAAGGCTGGGGATACACATTGTTAAAGCAACTTTTTGCGCAGATGTGTAGGTTTTGTGGCTAGCTTAACCTTGGCACCTGTGGAGTAGCCTGGAGGGACTTGTGGTTTATCTTGTCCTTGGAAAATAATCTCTTGGGGGAACTTAAAAATATAAAAATAAAAAAGTCTAGCTTTCAAAAAAAAAATCTACAGGGAACCAAGACCACATGTAACAGCAACTTTAACATCGACTTTGGAATCTTCAAAAGGATGACAGGACCCTACAATGATGATTCCACATGGACTATGGAAAAGCCATGAAGCTGATTAACACCAAGGAAAGATCGACTTTGGACTACAAAGTGTTTAGGACAATTTTGAGATGGCTAGCTGAGATGATCCAGCATGACAGACTACTTGAACGGAGACTTGAAACAAGCCCTGCACTTTCTCATTATGCATTGACTGGACAAATGATACAGGACTTGACAATTAACCCAAACATTTTCTTTTCAAGATTCCCTAAAGATATCTTCACTCCTAGAAAGCAAAAAGAAAAAGAGAATATAGATATGAGACAGATCATCAAATCTACTCTAAGAAAAAAAGATAAATAATAGGATAAATAGGTAGATCACTGAAAAGAAAAAGGGGAAGATATAAAAATGACAAAAGGTAGATTACTGAATCTATTATGAAAAGAAAAAATACTTTTACAAAGGAACTACTTGTTTTAAATAAGATAAGTAATGATAATTTTTGTCTGAATTTATCAATTGTTACTGGACTGGACATTGTTAATATATATAATGGAGTTTTTTGTCTGAATCTGTCAAATGTTAATGGACATAATGTAATCTTGACTGTGTATATTGTATATACTTATTGGATATAATTTTTCTTGTATTAGTTATAAGCTTTTATTAATTTTAGACAAAAAAAGGGAAAATGTGGTGGTATTGTGTTCCCCAAAATATTGTGCACCCTAATAAACTTATCTGGGGTCAGAGACAGAACGGCCACTAGATACAAAGGCTACAAAATGGTGGCACTCACACCTTTAATCCAAGCATTCCAGAGGTAGAAATCCCTCTGGATCTCTGTGAGTTCAAGGCCACATTGGAAATGGCCAGGCATGGTGACACACACCTTCAATCCCAGGGAGTGGTAGTAGAAAGCAGAAAGGTATATAAGGCATGAGGACCAGAAACTACCACCATTTGATTGGTTAAGCTTTCACGCTTTTGAGCAGCACAGTTCAGCTGAGATTCATTCTGGATGAGGACTCAGAGGCTTCCAGTCTGACGAAACAGGACCAGCTGAGGAACTGGCAAGGTGAGGTGGCTGTGGCTTGTTCTGGTTCTCTGACCTTCCAGCATTTACCCCAATACCTGGCTCAGGTTTGATTTGATTAATAAGACCTTTTAAGATTCATGCTACATGAAAATAAAAGAAGTCAGGAGAGTTCTTCCTGAGACCCCAGATCAGTATCTATTTCCAGCCTATCTTGTAGATCATGTGATAATCATTAGTGTTCCTTGTCTTGCATCCATGCCACTCCAGTCTTCTCCCTAGCTTCTCATTGTTTCTCCTTGAGAATCTCTTCTGTCTGTTAAAGGACAGCACATGAGCAAATGACTGATGTCCAAATAAGACCAGATTCAGACTTCTGAAACATAAGGACTTCAACATCCTGGGTGGTGGTGGGGGCGGGGAGGTTTCAATCCATTACAAGTTATTGTTCAGTAGAAATCAGGTACATAAGCCTGGCAGTGGTGGTGCACACCTTTAACCCCAGCATTCGGGAGGCAGAGCCTGGTTTATAGAGCAAGATGCAGAACAGGCACCAAAACTACACTGAGAAACTCTGTCTCAAAAAAAAAAAAAAAAAGAAAGAAAGAAAGAAAAGAAGAAAGAAAGGAAGGGGGGAAGAAAGAAATCAGGTACATAATAATCAGAAAGACACCATGGAGCCTGAAGGTATTGATTAACTGTAGAAATATAAGCATCTACATATGGATGTGCGTCTGTGAGTCCCATATGTATTCCAGGGTTGGAATAGCATATTGCTTATAGACTTCTTTTTCATTTTGAAGAAGACATGGAGCTGTGAAGTTAGAAATTAGATATTTGCAATGGTTTTATACCATTGTGAGTTTACAAATTACTTATCTGTTTTGAAATTTCTTAACTGGAGATCTACAGGAAAACCCTTAAGATAATGATTTAGAGCTTGTAAATTTTTTTCTCAAAGAAATTCCTCAAATACTTCAGTGCTTTAATTAAAGTAATGTTCAGCTTGAGAGATCTGATTTCTGTTTTTATATAAGGAGATCCATATTTTCCTGGAGGAAAAAGTATGTAATGACTTGTTATTAATATCATGTTTTAAGTTTTTAAAATTAATGTTCACCACTATGTTTTTATTTATATGGTTCTCCAAAGTAGTTAAAATTATACTTTGTAGTAATCAGTTTGTTCAGGGTATTGTATTATATACAGTACAAACCAGAAAAGCATTTCCAAAGTCAGCAAGTTATTTCCTTTACCATTGGAACATAGGAAGATAGTTATCTGAGTTCAAGAAATTATTCATTTAGAAAGCAGAAATAAAGATCTGCAGGTCAATACCAATTTAATTTGATTCAATGAGCAATATGCTTTTCTTTCTTTTGTATGTACATCTATTGGGGGTGTATCCATGTGTGTTGTGTGTATGTTTGTGTGTTGCATACTTGTATGTGGATGCATTCAGCTGGGCAGAGGCATGCAGAAACCACATCAATGTCTTCTGTTTCTCTCTCATGGTTATTCTTTTCTGACAGGGTCTCTTATTGAACCTGGCGCTTTTGGCTTGGCTAAATTGCTAGTGAATTCCTGGGACTGGCCTGGGTACTCCTTCACAGCTCCATGATAAAGGTAATAGAGAGCATGACTACTTTCTTATGTGGGTGCTCTGAAGCAAAGCGCAGGTCCTCATGCTTTGGCAGTAAGTGCTATAACTTACTAATCCACCTCCTGAACCACATCTCTAATGTTTTCTGTTGGTGTGGTTATTTGTCTGTCTGTTTGTTTGTTTTGCTCAAGGACAATTTTATCAGAGTGTAAGAGGAAAAACAGAACATGTTAGGAGAAAACGCTAGCTATTGCTAGGAGGAGAGTTGGAGAAAGGATCATAAATTTAAGTTAGACATCAAATAGAAATATATAGCTTCTCAAAAATGAAAAAAAGCACTCCTTAGTATTCACATGGGCTAGTAAGCAGAGTAAAGTGTCCAAAAGCCTTCTCTTTTACTTTCCAAAGATATATTGCCAATCATTTGCAAAGCTGAAATTCTCTGTTTGTAAAATATGTGAAACTGTAGGTTGTCACTTTGCCTTGTTGACCGTGTCCTCTGCTCTACAAAAGCTTCTCAGTTTCAAGAGGTCCCACTGAATGATTGTTTCTCTCAGTGTCTGTGCTACTGGTGTTATATTTAGAAAGTGATCTCCTATGCCAATGCATTCAAGACTACTTCCTACTTTCTCTTCTAGCAAGTTCAGAGTAGCTGGATTTATGTTGAGGTCCTTGATCCACTTGGACTTAAGTTTTGTGCACAGTGACAGATATGGATCTATTTGCAGCCTTCTACATGTTGACATCCAGTTAGTTATGCCAGCACCATTTGTTGAAGATGCTTTCATTTTTCCATTGTACAGTTTTGGCTTCTTTGTCAAAAATTATATGTTCATAGGTATTTGGGTTAATGTCAGGGTCTTCAATTTGATTCTATTGGTCCACATGTCGGTTTTTGTGCCAGTACCAAGATGTTTTTATTACTGTAGCTCTATAGTAGAGCTTGAGGTCAGAGATCATGATGCCTCCAGAGATTATTTTATTATACAAGATTCTTTTGGCTATCCTGGGTTTTTTTGTTTTTCCATATGAAGTTGAGTATTATTCTTTCCAGGTCTGTGAAGAATTGTGTTGATATTTTGATGGGGATTGCATTAAATCTGTATATTGCTTTTGGTAAGATTGCCATTTTTACTATGTTAATTCTGCCTATCCATGAGCATGGGAGATCTTTCCATTTTCTGATATCTTCTTCAATTTCTTATTTCAGGGACGAATAGCCAAACTAGTGGAAACACATGAACTATGAACCAATAGCTAAGGAGCCCCCAACTGCATCAGGCCCTCTGGATAAGTAAGACAGTTGATCAGCTTGAACTGTTTGGGAGGCATCCAGGCAATGGGACCGGGACCTGTCCTTAGTGCATGAACTGGCTGTTTGGAACCTGGGGCCTATATGCAGGGACACTTTGCTCAGCCTGGGAGGAGGGGACTGGACCAGCTTGGACTGAATCTACAAGATTGAGCTGAATCCCTAGGGGAGTCCATGCCCTGGAGGAGATGGGAATGGGGGGGTGGGCTGGGGGGAAGACGGGGGTGGGGGGTGGGAAGAGGGAGGACAGGGAAATGCAAGGCTGAAATGTAATATTAAATCAAATTATAAAAAAATAAAAAATAATATGTGAAACCACTATGCATTCTGTTCATTTTTTAACCTTAAATTTATTTGCGTGTTATGTACTTTCAGATTGCAAGCTATGTCAGATAGTGAAGCGCATACATTGCATTAGTATCCCCTTCTTTAAATGCACTCTCTGATTTTTAAGCATCAAACATTCAGGGAAAGCATAATGGAAGATAATTTTTATTAAATATGCATTTTTACTTTCCAGCTTACAAGGTGCTTAACAAAATGCTATGTCTAAATCAGAGAGAAGAGTATCATCATTGTAACCAATTCTTTTTCTAATTGCCTGGAGTAGGCTTCTTGACTGATGAGATAATAAATGGGAAAGCAGCCATGAAGAGTGCATCCTAAACACAGCAAGAAAGGTTGCAGCCTAGACTCACCAGCTCCTCTCCAAATCCAGAATCTGGCACTGAAATCTAGCATCTGGAGATGTAATTAACTTCTCAGAAGGTCAGGGAAATCAGAAAAAAGTGCCATATGGAGTGAAGGTTATAGCAAAATTCTCAAGTAAGATTCTTGCAAAGAGGTCTGTGAAATGTTAAGGGATATTATGGGTATTCCAGGACCAAGGCACTTTGGAAATATTACAGCAAGACTAGATTTTTTTTTATTTCAGAAATTCTTAGATTCCCATTTAAGACCATGTACATTGTGCATAATGAAAATTGGAGTGTTTTTCAAATATGTATTTAGCATGAGATACAATTTTACAAGGAATTCCTTTAGAAAACATGACCTGCAGATGCCCTTCATTGCTGTGATGAAGATGTCACTGAATATGTGACAACAAAAAACCTTCTTATAAGACACAGCCTCTGGATTGTAATGTAGTTTTATTAAGAAAATTAATATTGGGAAAAGAAGTCAAACTTTCTACATATTTATTGCCTTTATGAGAATAATATTTTTGTATGACTATGAAATAAATGTTTGGATACTAAGAGTACTACATTCAAAACTTCTATGTTTCTTATTCTTTAGTTTCTTTTAGTAAAATATTAATAATTAAATATAGTGCTTTTCAGAAATATAGTGCTATAAACATCTTTGTTATTTTAATGTAATTTGTACTAGGTAAGTGGCTATTTTTTTCATTTTTTTTATACAAAATCAAGTTTGTCAAATAATGAACACATATATTCTATCTTCATTGAAATATAAGCAAAATAAAGGGCACTCAGTTGTTTGTTACAAAAATCGAGAATTATCCCTGAAGTAACATCTGTAGTACGAAGTCCTATATTCTTGCCTAGACACACAAGAAGTAATGGTTTAATTAACATGTTTTATTTCTATAGAGCAGAGCAATAAACTCAATGAACATCTTTGTTCCTTCAATTCCTTGTCTTCACTAAAAATAAATCTTGATTAAATTTGGTAAGTGAAGGCTACTTTTAAAATGTAATTTAACTGTGCAAAATCAAGTTTCACTGCAGTTCCCCAAAAGAACTGACTGCCAGAGTTAAACATGGCATAAAACATCAAAACCTCATCTCATTATACAATGCACTGCATTTTAGTTTTCCAGTCCACAACAGTAATTGATAGGTCAAAACTATTTTAAGCAGCAGCTATTGAGAGATTAACAACATATAGCTAATTAAGTTCTCTCTCTCATGTTTCAAAATGTAAATTACTCCCTAATCAAACATCAATTCAAGGAAACATTTTCACTCTTAACTTGCCTTATCAAGTTTCATTGTTTATATGACATTAATTCCTATCTTCAATTCCTTTTTTCCAGACACTTCTTCATTATAAAACAATACAATAAAATCTCTTCAATGATTTTCTATTTTTATTGAGTTCAATGACATATTTCCCCCAATCTCATTTGATGGGGGGATGCCCTTGTATTCTAAGCATATGTACATGTGCTGCTTCAGTCTATGAAGTCCAAGGGTGGTGGCAGGAGAGAACTGATTTTTTTGCACCTTTCCACCGTTCTGCATTCATACTGTCCAGAGAAGGCTCAGTATAGCCAAATAATTTTGATTGTGCTATCAGTTTAGAGCTTACTCCTCATCATACCCTTATAGTAGAGGAAATAGTGATCAGATAGGCTTATTTCAGTCATCACAAAACAGTGCCTGCAATCTGTGATATGCTGAATCCTTGCCTCCTCCCTCAACTGTCTATATTCTATGTCATATTTTCTATGAATATTATTTAATTTGGTAAAATGACTTGGCATATTTAACTAAATTAAGGATATTAATACAAGATCGCTAGAGGGGACCTTATATTAAAATAGAAGGAGAAAAGTGATGTGATTATAGAAACAGACATTCCAGTGTAGTACTACAAAGAACAAGAAAGTTCCTACAAGTTAATAAGCCTAGGAATGTAAACATCTACTATAAAAAGACACTAGGAACTCAGGTACGAAAACATCAAATGACATAAATCTTTTGCACAAGTGTTAAAACATGTTTTCTGCTGTGCTTATAAAGTTGGATATAAAAGAGGAAGTCATACTTGTTTGGAAAGTATAACCAAATATATAGATCCTAAATGCAGCCATGCTTTGGCTTTGCCCTGGAGGAGGTAGGAATGGGGGTTGGGCTGGGGGAAGGGGAGTGGGGCAGGAGGGGGGAGAACAAGGGAATCCGTGGCTGATATGTAGAACCGAATTGTATTGTAAAATAAAATTTAAAAAAAAAAGCACCTGTCTCATGACTTTTTCACTGGTTAAACAGATCAGTTGAGGCATGTTAAATTTTTAATATTTGTCCACTGAGTTGGTGATTTGTTATATAAGTATGGAGTATATGTTGACTAGATCTCTCAATGAACTCCCAGATTCTGCAGAAGGAGAGAACCAATCTAAAAGTTGTCCATTGACATTCACTGTCCTCTAACTCCTCCAAAATCCTTCCAACCTCCCTCTCCTGTTCTTTTTCTGTAAAATATATATGCATTGTGTGTGTGTGTGTGTGTGAGAGAGAGAGAGAGAGAGAGAGAGAGAGAGAGAGAGAGAGAGAGAGAGAGAGAGAGAGAGAAACAATACAAACAAAAAACTCGGGTTCAAACAAACAAAAAATGCCATACAATAGGCCTTAGAAGACAATGTGGCCTCCACAGTGGGTTACAGGCCAACCAAGGCTACATAGCTAGATTCAGAATGAAAAAAAAATAGAAAGAAAGAAAAAATGCTGACAAAAAAAAAACAGACCCCAAAATAAAACAAACAAACAAACAAAAAATAAGGAATCTGTTTTTGTGTTGAACAACTATTCCTTGGCAAATTTTAATAAAATTACAGAATATAACTGTTACAAATGTTTTCATTCTATCTTATCTTTAAATATCTGTTTAGTTATGGGGGGCCTTGTAGCTGAAAGCTTTCCTCCAGGCTTGCCTGGCCCTGTGGTCCCGTAGCAGGTTATAAAATAATCAGAGGCTTAATATTATTTACAAACTGTGTAGTCTATGGCACACCTCTTGCTAGCTAGCTCTTATATCTTAAATTAACCTATTTCTATTAATCTATGTTTTGCCACATGTTCTGTGGCTTAACAGTCTGCTGGCATGTTGTTCCTGGGTGGTAGGCTGGCATCTATCTCCAAAGTCTGCCTTTCTCTTTCCTGTCTCTCTCCTTGGATGTCCTGCCTCCTCTAAGCTGCCTTGCCATAGGTCAAAGCAGCTTATTTATTAACCAGTGGGAACAACATATACTCACAACATACAGAAAGACATCCCCCAGCAAGGCCTAAATTTATAAATACGTGATTCACATTAAATGACCATTAGTTCTGAACTACAAACTCTGAAATAAGCAGTCTGGAAAGATACTCTGTAACAATCAGTCCAGTCAGAGGTTGGTCAATGCCAGATAATTTCACTGGTTTGGCTCTATGTTTCCACTCAGCATCAACACAAAAACCCAAAGAGGCTCATCAGGCTATATAATGGTTTATGATTAGGCTGTCTTCAGGTGCCCTCTGCTAAACCTCTAACAAGACCGTATTCGAAACTTTTTCTTTACTAAGTTTTCTGTTACTCACCATCCTTGAGTATACCAAATAGCCATTGCTACATCCGATTTCTTTGTTACATACAAACTCTAAGCCAGTGGTTTTCAACCTTGCTAATGCTACCACCCTTTAATATGGTTCCTCACATTGTGGTGACCCCCAATCATAAAGTTATTTCATTGTTACTTCATAACTGTAATTTTGCTACTGTTATGAATTGTAATGTAAGATGTTTGCAAAAGAGGTCTTAAACCACAGGTTGAGGACCACTGCTCTAAGCCTTTCTCTTCTTTGGAATTTATAACATCTGTGTCCATAGATATACAAATGTGGTGGGCAATGTGCTGTCTAATATTTTCATGTATCTTAGCAACTGATAAACAAAAAGCTATTTCGAATATCATCTGTTCAGTTAAATTTAAGCTATTGATTAAATCACATTTTTTGAAAAAGTACTAAGGAATGGATGGACAATAAAGATGACTTCATGCTTAAGCATTTATTTTACTGGTCTCTACTTTGTTTAAAAATTTCCCTCTGCTGTGGGACATGAAACAGAGGAGTTACTACTCGGGGAAGACACATGAGGAGAAAAGGGGAGGATAGGGTGATAAGGGAGGGCGATGAATTAGAACATACCATAAGGACACATATATGTGAGAACAGCACTGATCTCACTATGTGAAAACAATTATTTAGTAAGATGACCAAATTTTGAGAAATAAATGAAATTTGAAAACTTAGATTTCATTTAATTCACTTCCTAAGATCATTATAAAAACATTAGTATCCTCCAATACGGAGATAAAATAAAAGTACAATAATGGATAGAAAGCTTTTGTAACTGACACCTGAAAATTTCAATTATAAAAAAAGGGAAGGTGAAGACATTGCTAATTATAATTTTGCTGGGGGGATATGAATAGGTATTCAAGAAGATTCAAGAGTGTGTATATGGGCTTCAGAATCTACTATGGGGACCAAAATAATTCTTTAGGGTAGTGAAAGACAATCAGATTACTCCAACCTCCAATAATCTTCTAATATCTCAGATATTAGTCATTATTCCAAGGTTTGAACATAAAGATACAGTGATTGACTTCAGTCATTCTGGAATAGTAGGATATAGAAATAGAAATCAGTTTGTCTTGTAAGAAAAATAAAGTTTCATATTGTACTTGAAAAAGATTTTCTCTGTGTGTGTGTGTGTGTGCAAAATCGTCCATGTATATGAGAGTGCATGTGTGTGATCTGATGTACTTGAATATGTGTGAATATATTAATGGTTGCAAGAGGTCATCCTTGGGTGTTATTCCAAAAGTATCATTCACTTAGTGTTTTGAAAACATTCTTAGATTTTTGAAAGCATTCTCACTATCCTGAGGATTGTACACTATGCTGGGGTCTTTGGCAAGCAAACCCCAGAGAGCTCTAATCTTCATTTCTTCATTATTGAGATTACAAGTATACATACCTCCATGCCAAGCTTTTTGCCCATGGATGCTTCAGTTGAACTTGGCTTCTCTCACTTGTATATCAAAACCTTTACTGACTGATCCCTTCTCAGTGCCATGGTGAACATTTTTGGTGTTCATTCATGACTGTTTTTTTCTTATACCTTCAGTTTTTAAAACGTGATAGTATCCTTGACATGGGGTGAAGATTACACTTATCTGTGGGTAGAAGGAATATATTTATATATTGTTATTAAGGAACTTATATTTGTAACAGAATGAAACCAGTACAGAAAAAAAAAAAAAACAAAACCAATCAAAATGAAGAGTTGTTGAGCTCATGCCCAATGGATAGATATAATCACACCTAAGGTTCAGGAAACAGGGTACAGAGGGGACAGAAAGAATGTAAGAGCCAGAGGAGCAGGAGAAGCAGGAAGTTTGCTGCAATATTGTGTCTACTAGTAATTTCAGGAGACACACACATAAAGTTTCACCTATATGACTGCCTAAATGTTAGCTGAAAAACAACAATACAAATGGGCATGCCAAAGTGAATGGGAAAAGCCCAGGAGCTCTCAACTCTATACAAAGAACTATATTCAACTGAAAAAAAGCAAGGAGTTAGAGAAGTAGTCATCCCCAGGAAAGAACACACCAATTGGTTTTCCAGATTTCATTTCACAAATGATCTGGCTTGAAAGCATTCATATAAGTAACATTATATGAACTGAGAAGGTTTGGAACATATCTATACATATCCATTCATGCATACAAAAACAGTTAATGAATAAAAGAGACCATGGATTTGAACAAGAGAAAGGAGGGGTATGAGGGATGGTTTGTGGAGTAGGAGAGGAAGGGGGATTGTTGATTATATGATAAACTTAAAAATGAATTTAAAGAAAATGATAGCATCAGGGACTGTAGAGTTGTCTCTGTAGTTAAGCATATACACTGATATTTCAGAGGACCATTTTATTTCCAAGAACCCATGTCTGAAAGTTCAGAATTGTCTCTAACCTCTAACTCCAACTCCAAGACCTCTTACACCTCTAGTCTCTGTAAACACTTGGACTTACACACACATAACCACAAAGATGAACATATATGCACACATACACACACACACACACACACACACACACGCGCGCGCGCGCGCGCATGCATGCAGGCGCAAACACATGCAAAGCATACAGGCACACACACACATTTTAATTAACAATAAATATCAGGGCTGGGGCAATGGCTCAGTAGTTAAGAGCAGGTGCATCTTTCCTAGAAGACCTATGTTTACATCCTAGCTCCCACCTGAGGCATTTTGCAATGCATGTAAATCCAATGCCAGTGAATCCTATGCCCTCTGTCAGCCTCCATAGGTCCTGAATACATAAGGTTCCCATAAATTCCATCCCTGTTTCTCACATATAAAATGGGTGAATAAGTAAATATTTCAAATGATCATACTAAACTTATTTATATATATTCAATGTCTCTGTTTTTACCAAGAAACAATTACTGTGGCTAATATATTAAAAATAAATGAGTATCCTTTGCTGTGGGATAATGTCCTTGAACACTAGTTTAATAAAACACTGATTGGCCAGTAGCCAGGCAGGAAGTATAGGTAGGGTGAGCAGACTAAAGGAATGCTGGGAAGAGGAAGAGCAGAGTCAGGAGTCACCAGCCAGACACAGAGGAAGCAAGATGTGAAGGCAGAACTGAGAAAAGGTACCAAGCCACATGGCTAAGCATACATAAGAATTATGGGTTAATTTAAGTGTAGAAGCTAGTCAGTAATAAGCTTGAGCAAATGACCGAGCAGTTATAATTAATACAAGCCTCTGTGTTTACTTGGGGAACGCGAGTGGAAGAGTTGTATCATGACCGCCGGCTGGCCAGAACACAGGGAAACTTCAGCTACAATCCTTAAAGACACGTTGGTTTTTTTGACCTGAATTTTAAGGTATATTCTTCAAAACCCTTTCTCTCTTTTCCTAGGATTGTCAATCTTTCTTCTTGACACTCTTAGAATTTCTGACATACCAAAACTTTTTTCTTTCTATATGAATATTGTTTCCATAACTCCAATTTCCTATTTATAAGTCAATTTAGCATGTCTTATTTGTTTCCTCTGACACATGTGTTTGTTACAGGAGCCCAAATTTAATATGCTCTTTTGTGAGGCTTTTCACACTCATCCTACCTAAACAACACTGCTGATTATTGTATTTGCTGCTGTACCACATTTAGCACTGAATTAATAGTCTACTGGATGGGGACATTTTAAATGGAAAGTATACCCCTTAATTGTCTTCTATAGGAAAATTCACTATTAGTTCATTCAATTTATGTAAGATTATTTTTTTATTTATTTTTTATTTTATTTTATTTTTTTTTTTTGTTTTTTTTTTTTTTGTTTTTTTTGTTTTTTTTTGTTTTTTTTTTGTTTTTCGAGACAGGGTTTCTCTGTGTAGCTTTGCGCCTCTCCTGGAACTCACTTGGTAGCCCAGGCTGGCCTCGAACTCACAGAGATCCGCCTGCCTCTGCCTCCCGAGTGCTGGGATTAAAGGCGTGCGCCACCACCGCCCGGCTTTTATTTTTTTTAATTTTTATTTTGCAATACAATTAAGTTCTACATACAGGCACAGATTCCCTTGTTCTCCCCCCTCCCGGCCCCCCCACCTTCCCCCAAGCCAATACTCTCTAAATTGTTCCAAACAATAGAAACAGAAGGAACATTACCAAACTCCTTCTATGAGGCTACAATTACCCTGATTCCCAAACCAAACAAGGATACAACAAAGAAAGAGAACTATGTAAGATTATTTTTACCTATAATGCTTAAAAATGAATTTCTTTATATAATTTAAATTGCTTCAAATATATACAGTTTAGTTAAATTAATTTCATATTGTGGAATATCATTTAAAACAAATTATAAAGATAAAAGTATATGTCATAATGCTTCATGCTAACTTTGAATGTAAATCAAAATCTAATATTAAAAAATAGAATTTGATGATTATCATTAAAGAATTATGGTTCCATAATATTTTAATCTAAATGTTTATGATAAGAGGATAGGCTCTGAGGCCACAGTCTTTCCATCTGAATCTTGATGGCTGCATATGTGACTATACATGTGACATAAAATGTATTGTATCTCAGTTTCCTTGCCTGTTACATAGGGACATTTACAGATCCAAGCATGCAGTGTTTCAATTAGTCATAAATGAATCAAAGAGGAGAACAATGTTCAGCTCATGGCAATTTATTGATAATTGTATCCTATTAATACTATTAGTAATTTTGTTTTCAATGGTCCAAGAATGAAGAAAGTGATCTGTATTCATGACGGCAAGTGTCAGCCAAGAAACTTGGTATTTCTTCCTACAAGGAATTATTCTACCAAAGACAGAATAACATCAGAACATCAGTGTACAATTCTGTTTTTGATACTACACACAGGAATAATATCTCAGGCCTTAGACATTGTAGGACAAAGTCCTAAAAAATAGGGAACACTTCAGTGAATTCCAAAAAGACATTCCCAAACACCTGGAGAATCCATAATGCCAGGTACTTACAGAGTGAATGCACTGGGGGACCTGGACCTAATATACACTGAGCATGTACCTGGAGTACATCATTCCTTCATATTCGGGTACTAATCAGAGAACAGGTTTTCAACTGTGAACTTTTTTGTGAGCCACATATGTGTGTTTGGATTTTAAATAGAAGTGACAGGGGGAAAATGCTGTCATAAAAATTATTGTGATTAGTTTTTAAAATTATTGATTATTATTCTTACAATAATATTTGAATTATAGACTTTAAAGACCTTTTTTAAATACTATTGAAAGCACAGAAAGGTGAAGGAGGGAGGTTTAGCAGGGTGAAGTAGTATTTCATATTACTGTTGCCATGTTCTGAGCTTATTTTCTTCTGTATAATAAGGAATAGAATACATTTCTAAGGTTTTGGCATTCAGGGACCTTGGTTATTATGAAGAAATCAAAGAGATCCTGATGGATTTCCCTCCTGATATCCTTTACATAAAAATTTCTAAGATATGAGGCTGAAAGTAATGTGAGATCAGAGGGTATCATCTCATTGATAGTGCCTCAGGGCAGAAACTCTTTTGACAAGACTAACTGTCTTCCTACTGCCTTTATCTAAGCACAGGCATCAGGTTGTGTGTGGCATTGACATTCAGGGATCAGTTCTTCCATGGACTCTTGACATTTCAGATTTGTTCGTAATCTGAACTTCTCTGAACTGAGACACTTTTCATTCTTGAATAAAGTTCTCCTCTCTCTCTCTCTCTCTCTCTCTCTCTCTCTCTCTCTCTCTCTCTCTCTCCATTCCTTCCTGCCTTCCTGCCTTCCTCCCTCCCTTCCTTCCCGTGTGTGTGTTTCCATATGGAATCTGTGTTGTGTTATGCATATATAAATTTAGGAATGAACAAATACAACACTTTTCATTTTTCTTTGTCTTTTTTGTTTTTAATTACAAACTGTTTGGTCTGTGGCTCTGGCTTCTTGTTAGCTTACAACTTAACTGAACACACTTCTACGTTTTGCTACGTCTACGTTTTGCTACATGACTTCACCTGTTCTCTCACATCTGCCTTCTCCTGGCTGGGTCTTGGAGTGTTTCTTCTAACCCTACATCTCTTCTCTCTATATCGCTCTTGGATTTCCTGCCTGCCTCCATCCTGCCCTGCCATAGGACAATGAACTTTATTTATTGACCAATGGGAGCAACACACATTCACAGCATACAGAACAGCATCCCACAGCACTTCCTCTTTTCTGTCTAATCAAAAAGGAAGGTTTTAACTTCAACATAGTAAAATTACATATAACAAAACAGTTATCAAGCAAGAATTACAGTTACAATACCTAGCCAATTTTATTTGGTAAAATTAAAGAAGATATCCTATTTTAGTGAGTCTAGAGTTTTATATCTAATTTATCTTTTCTCATGGGGGACTCTGAGAAAATTTAGAATTATGGTCAAGTCCTGACGGGAATAGTCTGTGTGGCTGATTCATCCCAACCAGCAGCCTTGAATCCTTTCTGGATGTAGAAAACTCAGAGGAAACTGCAACTGAGGCACTCTGAAAGGTTGGATCATATGGACCATCTGTTCCCATTGGAGATTTTTCAGGGAGTCTTGTTTGATCAAACCATATTAACCTGGAAGCAATCCACAGGTTCTCATCTTTTGTGGAAACAAAAGCAGAACCTCTTTTCAAAAGCAAACATATACTTAGACCCAAATTTTGAAGTCAAGATGCCTTTTATATATATATATGTTGGTTTAAATTAGCAGTCTTTACAATCAAGTGTTTTTCTGCAGTTAGCTCATTAACACTCAAAAAATTCAAAGAAAACACAATAATATATGTAATCCAGACTTTATATTTTCCATCATTACATGGCCTATTTCTTTTATATTACTTTTACTGTCTCTTTAAAGACTAATTTTTAAAAAACTATTTCTCTATAGGACTGCCTTTCCTCCTTTTCCTCTCTCTTCCAAGCCTTAGTACATTTTTACATACACTGTAAACCATTTAGAGGTTTTTTTTTTTCAGTCTGAATCTGACCTGTTTTGAATCTGTAATCCTATTCTGAGCAGTAGAGTTTTTAAACTGTTAAGCTGTGTGGCTTTGGCTGCTGATTCTGCCCCATCAGGCTTTTCAACATGATAGAGGTACATGCACCGCCAACTCCAGGAGCCTTGCTCACCATCTTAACTCTGGGAAGCAGCAAGTTGGGTTCATGCTACCACCAAGCAGCTTGCAGCACATTGCCCACAACATATTTAATTGCTCCATAGCAGGACCTCTCAAAAGAGTCCTCCATGTAGCGAGCACGAACCAGGAAGCTGTCTAAAGGAGCTATATATTTGTTCGCCACCAGCAAACAGAGCATATCTGAAAAAAAAAAAAAAATGCAGCTACCAAGAAGCTACACTTGACTGGTGTTCTTTTGTGGATCTAGAAGCCCTCTTTTTTATTAAGTTTTTTTTAGGCTTTATGTGGGTATACACGCACCATGTGGCAGCAGATGTAGCTAGAAGTTTCTCTCCTACGAGTCTCGTAGCCGTTCAGTTCCAAATAAACACACAGAGGCTTATATTAGTTATAAACTGTTTGGACTATGTCCCAGGCTTCTTGCTTTCTAGCTATTACAACTTAACTCAGTCAGTAGAACAAGAAACTCTTAATCTCATGGTCGGTTGCGGGTTTGACCCCCACATTGGGCACCAAACGTAGGGGTAAGTTTCTCGGACCCACCCAGGCACATTGTCTGGACACCAGCAGTCCCAAGGCTGCTTATAAAATAATTACTCAGAGGCTTATATTAATTACAAACTGCATGGCATACGGCTCAGGCTTCTTGCTAGCTTACTACTTAACTCTTACAACTTAACCCATTGCTATTAATCTGTTTTGCCACGTTGCTTTGTGGCTTTATCTGTTCTCTCACATCTTGCTTCTCCTGGTGGGAACTTGGAGCATCTCCTCTGACCCTACCTTTCTTCTCTCTCTCTCTCTCTCTCTCTCTCTCTCTCTCTCTCTTTCTCTCTCCGACTTCCCACCTGGATCCATCCCACCCTGCCAATGCAGCTTTATTTATTAACCAACAGAGCAACATATTCACAGCATACAGAAAGACATCCTATAGCAGCACCGTATGTACTCCTGGTGCCTATAGAGATCAGAAGAGGACAATAAATTCCCTGGAACTGGAGTTATGAGTGTTTGTGAGCCACCATACTGAAGCTGAGAAACAAACCTGGGTCTTCTGCAAGAGCAACAAAGCCTCTTAAGGGCCCAGTCAATTGTCTAGCCCTATTTCAGTAAAGAAATCAGCCCTGAAAAAGATATATTATTAACATTCTACATAACTACAGGTTATATTTAAGAACATATGTATACATACAAATATGCATACGCATGTGAAAATAATTAATATAGAAAGAAACCATGAATTTAGAGGTCAGAAAGGAAGAGTATATGGGAGAGATTGGATGAAAGATGGGAAGAAGTGGTGTAATTACATTATAACCTCAAAAATAAAAAAAAAATGAGAAAAGGGAGACTGCTGTGTTGCATAACTAAAATTCTCTTTTTTTTTTTTTTGTACTTCTTACCCCTTTAAACAATTCTATAAGTAATGACTATTATTTTTTGGCAAAATATTTCTCTTATATTAAATAAAATTAATCTTGTTGTTTGCCTGTTGTTTGCTCTGAACCTTTAAACTAATAATGATTATTCAAATGCCATTTATTGAAGGACAAAATATATTCCAAGTAGATTCCACGTACTTGAAATATTGCCATGATTAAATGAATGAAATGTAACAATTAACAGATTAGTAAGTGGGGTATGGATCTACTCACAAAGTAGTGGAGGTTTTGTTTGGTGTTGACCAGTTTTTCTTCTTTTCATTTTGTTTATTCAGAGAAGGTCTCATTCTGTAGTGCATGCTGACCTTGAACCCTCCACATAGCTCAAGCTGGCCTCAAAATCAGACAACCCTCCTGCTTCAGTCTTCCCAGTGCCCCAATTTATAGACCTTAAATAAGCAAGTTGTAAAACTCAGTGTGTTCTTATGATTATCAATAATCATTTTCTTCAGTTGGTAAATATTAAATTAATTAAAATTTACAAAGAGCCCAAGCCTTAGTTACATAATAATAATGAAGGTCACTATTGTGAAATCATGGGTTAAAATCTTACACTAAAAACAAAGTCAAACAAAATAACATAGAATCTAGAACTTTGCATTCTGTGTTTAAGGACACATTCTGACACTTTTCTGTCTCTGAGAATTTAGAAATTAATTAAACTTTATCTTATAAATCTCTGCATCTACCTCATTGGTAGGATGAATGAGTACCTGTAAATAAGAGAAACTTATGATATTGGGATTCAAAAACATTAATTGCTCATTATCAACAGATAACAGTAAGTTTCAAATGCCTCTTATACTGTGTGCAGATTATGGGTAAGAGTCTTTTTTTTTTTTTTTTTTTTTTTTTGGTTTTTCGAGACAGGGTTTCTCTGTGTAGCTTTGCGCCTTTCCTGGATCTCACTCTGTAGCCCAGGCTGGCTTCGAACTCACAGAGATCCACCTGCCTCTGCCTCCTGAGTTCTGGGATTAAAGGCCTGCATCGCCGCCACCGCCACCACCCGGCGAGTCTAAGAATTTTTAATAGTTGTTTTGTTTTGTTTTAAAGAGAAAGTAAGAGAAAAAATAGATACATATTGGAATGTATATAGGAAACTAAGACACTTACTACAAAGTAGAGACCATATAAATTGCTCCTAACCTATAATTCCTTCATCTGAGGGATTATTATCACAAACCAAAAAAAAAAAAAAAAAAAAAAAAAACCTTCCTTAAAAAAAATGAAATTTAGGCCGGGCGGTGGTGGCGCACTCCTTTAATCCCAGCACTCGGGAGGCAGAGCCAGGCGGATCTCTGTGAGTTCGAGGCCAGCCTGGTCTACAGAGTGAGTTCCAGGAGAGGCGCAAAGCTACACAGAGAAACCCTGTCTCAAAAAACCAAAAAAAAAAAAAAAAAAAAGATAAAAAAAAATGAAATTTTAGTATAATCCTGGGACTGACTCATCCTTTAAAACACAAATTATAGAGCAGTCATGAGCCTATTACTGACTGAGATGTGCTTTTGAATTAGAAGTTTCATTTCTCAGTTTTCCTCACCACAAACAAAACAAATCAAAATAAATAAACAAACAAAAAACAAGAACAGCAAGAAGAAGAAGAATTAACTATGAATAAGAAAGACTTCTGAGAAAAGTCACATTTCAGCCTCACATACTTGATTCAGCCATTGACAGGAAGTCTTTGAATCTGAATAGAACCAGACAATAGTGGAGGTCATAACCCCCTCTAATGATTAAACCTCATTGCCAAGTTGAAGGGATTGCAAATCTCCCAAGACAGGCCTTCTTAAAATTACTTTCTAATTTTGGACTCCTTTTTCCCTAAACAGTTTTAAGTGATCCAAGGTAAATAAAATAAGCATAAATAAAAAATACCTACTTTTGAAACAAAAGAAATTTATTTTTAAATATTTCTGTCAGATATGTAATTCTGTATCAATTACACATTAACATAATTTTCTGTACTTAGATGTGTTTGTTCATTTTTACATACAAATTAAAACTGGCTGAGTATTTGAAATGGTATGATGTAGACCATCTGCAATGTTTTTCACAGCTCATGACATTTACTCTGTAATTGTCAATGCTAAGATTACTATTTTGCATAAATATATAGTATATAATAGCAGATATACTTTTTGGTCATTTTCAGAAATTATTTGAAATTATGGCCTAGCACCCAGCCAAATTAATTTAATGATTTTATTTATAAAACTGTAGTAAGGTACTCAAAAAACAATCTTTAAAATCAAGATTGTTTTAAAATATGTTAATTTAATACTACTAAGGAATGAATGCAAGACAATATAAAGAGAATTTTCGTTGTGTGCTAAAGAGACAACCAATTTACATCTAATGCAATATCACTACAATTAATAACAAACAGCAGTCTTATAAATATGGGCTAGGTGTCTCAGGAAGCAAGTAGTGGCATGACAAGTTGCAGACTGTGAAATGCACGCATTATATGTTCAGAAGCAAGATTGCAGTGCACTGACATAATCCAACATGGGTGCATACTCCCAGAAGTGCCTTAGATCATTACACACTCAATTTGGAATTAAGTTTTGGTCCTTGTTTATTCAGTAACATTTTACTGTTGTCAAACTTTGAACAGTTCCTACTATTCAGTAATGTGGAATTGCAGCCTACAGTTTAGGAAGCTGGGACCTAAGAGACACTTCTGAATGTCTGTGTGAAGGTGTTTCCAGAGAGCTTTCGTTGAGGAGTAAAGACACACCCTAAACCTGGGTAGCATCCTCTCATGGACTGAGAATAAACAAGAAAGGGATTTGGAGAGAGCTTGGAAATCATCAGTAATCATGTTTATATTCTGAAGCAGAGAACATGTGCCCAGTTTCAAGCCACAGGTTCTATGATTTCACTGCCTCTGACTCCCCAGAGCTGGGATTAAAGGCAAGCACCACCACTGCCCAGCTACGTTTTAGACTCTTGTAAATACAATATATTAAAAGTCTTAATATTATTTCCCTACCTTAAAGGCAAGAAAGTATAAAAAAAATTCTAGGGAAATTCTAATTAAAATAGAATGAAAATCATTATTAGAAAATGATTTAATGATTTTATTTATAAAATTGTAGTAAGGCACTCAAAAACAATTTTTAAAATCAAGATTATTTTAAAATACGTTAATTTAATACTACAGGGGCTGGAGAGATGGCTCAGCGGTTAAGAGCACTGGCTGTTCTTTCAGAGGTCCTGAGTTCAACTCCCAGCAACTACATGGTGGCTCACTTGTTCTACTTCTGTTTAGGATATTCGGTATATTGATATATATTTAAGATTATTGTCATATTGCATATCGCACTATATATTCCTACCTCTGTTATAAATATCTTGTGTATTGTCACAATTTTGTAGTCATCATTCTTTACCATACATTTGCTTATAAACTGTTTACCTTGTTTACGTGAAGCCTTAGTCCTTAGGTTATTTAAGTAGATAGACTTATAGATTTATAGTCACCTATGCTTGTCATCTCTATAGTTACGTTAGTTAGGTTATCCAGATTTACAGATACATAGTTCAGATGGACAGGTAATCTTCAAACACTTCATAGACCTAGAGAATATGGCAGTTAAATAACTTAGAATTCTGTTGACGTGAGACACAATTGTTCCTGGCTGCACCAATTTGATCCCGAGAGAATGTTGGGCTTCTAAGACATTTCTATTTGGAAGTTTGTCTTCTTGGCATAAAATGGTCTACTGGGCAAAGAATTGCCCTTGCCTCAACGGCTGACAGTACAAATGCAATGCTGTCCTTTCTGGGCAAGCGGGACACAAGGAAAGCGACCACTGCACTCTGCCAAGACAGGGTAAGATGGTCTTTCAGAATTTCTGCTTCTGAAAATGGTCTGTCAGATACTTTAGGCCTGTAGCCAATTTGAATGCACCAACAATGCTGAGAAACATTAGGTGACTGTCCAGGCTGCCAGCTGTTTTGGTCTATTCTTGCAAGATTCCCAAAAGTTGCTTGCATCCATCTACCATTTCTCAGGTACCATTATATTCCTTCTCAGGTCTTTGATGGAATTGAAGACTAGCAGTTATAGTTACAACTTAGTAGATAGAACATATTAAGTATTAGATTCAGGTTCTTTAGGATAGGACACCTTTTGGAATGATCTTTGTAACAAGCCATTTACCTATGCTCTATACTTCTCTGGATTTTAGTATGTGTTTCTTGCTTGATATTGTTTGCATTGGTTGTAGTTCCATCTTATCTAGGTCATTATCCCTCATTATTCCTGGACAATATTTGATAACCATTCCTTTGTATATAGTCTTGTATTAGGTTAGAGCCTTCTTATTTAGACAAAAAGAGGGAGATGTAGTGGGTAGCCATTCCAGCTTTGATCTGGAAGTTCCAACCCCCATTGAGACTTTGGCAACTGTCACGCCTATAAGGCGGGGCTAAGGGAGGTGCCTGGAGACCCCAGATCTGGATGGGCCAGTGCTCTCTCTTGGTTGCAGAACCCTGGACGGTGGAGGTGGGCCAAGCAGAGCTCCAGAGAACACTGCTGGACTGCGATACACCTTCCCCAGACCCCACGCGACCTACCTATCCCTTAATTTGTAAGTTACGCCATTAAATAAATCTCCTTTTAACTACGTGGAGTGGCCTTAATAATTTTACCAATAATAGAATACTAACTTAATATTATTAAGTGACATACATTTATGATGTCAGACCAAGGCTTGGGTTTTACTTACAAATTTTAAAACACATATTCTGCATATTTTAACTGCAGTTATTTATTTTGCCATGCCTCATTGTTTTTTTGTTTGTTTGTTTGCTTGTTTTTTGTTTTTTTTTTTAATTTTTATTTTGCAATACAATTCAGTTCTACATATCAGCCACAGATTCCCTTGTTCTCCCCCCTCCCGCCCCCCCTCAACTTCCCCCCCAGCCCATCCCCATTCCCATCTCCTCCAGGGCAAAGCCTTCCCCACAGACTGAGATCAACCTGGTAGACTCAGTCCGGGTAGGTCCAGTCCCCTCCTCCCAGGCTGAGCCAAGCGACCCTGCATAGGCCCCAGGTTTCAAACAGCCAACTCATGCAATGAGCACAGGGCCCAGTCCCACTGCCTGGATGCCTCCCAAACAGATCAGGCCAATCAACTGTCTCACCCACTCAGAGGGCCTGATCCAGTTGGTGATCCCTCAGCCATTGGTTCATATTTCATGTGTTTCCATTCGTTTGGCTATTTATCCCTGTGCTTTATCCAACCTTGGTCTCAACAATTCTCGCTCATATAAACCCTCCTCATTCTCGCTAATTGGACTCCAAGAGATCCACCCGGGGCCTAGTCATGGATCTCTGCATCCAGATCCCTCAGTAGTTGGATGAGGTTTCTAGCACAACAGTTAGGGTGTTTGGCCATCCCATCACCAGAGTAGGTCAGTTCGGGCTGTATCTCGACCATTGCCAGAAGTCTGTTGTGGGGGTATCTTTGTGGATTTCTGTGGGCCTCTCTAGCACTTTGCTTCTTCCTATTCTCATGTGGTCTTCATTTACCATGGTCTCCTATTCCTTGTTCTCCCTCTCTGTTGTTGATCCAGCTGGGATCTCCTGCTCCCCCAAGCTCTCTTTCCCTCGACCCTCGCCCTTCACTACCCCCACTCATGTCCAAGCTGTTCATGTAGATCTCATTCCATTTCTCTGTCATTGGGCGATCCCCGTGTCTTTCTTGGGGTCCTGTTTTCCAGGTAGCCTCCCTGGTGATGTAAGTAGCAGTCCAGTCATCCTTGTTCCACATCTAGTATCCTGCTATGAGTGAGTACATACCATGTTTGTCTTTCTGAGTCTGGGTAACCTCACTCAGGATGATTTTTTCTAGATCCATCCATTTGTCTGCAAACCTCATGATGTCATTGTTTTTCTCTGCTGAGTAGTATTCCATTGTGTATGTGTACCACATTTTGTTTATCCATTTTTCAGTTGAAGGGCATCTAGGTTGTTTCCATGTTCTGGCTATTACAAACAATGCTGATATGAACATAGATGAACAACAACCTCTTGAGGCATCACAATCCCTGAATTCAAGCTGTACTATAGGTCAATGGGACCTCTTGAAACTGAGAAGCTTTTGTAGAGCAAAGGATACAGTCAACAAGGCAAAGCGACAGTCTACAGAATGGGAAAAGATCTTCACCAACCCCACATCTGACAGAGGACTGATATCCAGAATATATAAAGAACTCAAGAAATTAGACATCAAAATGTCCAACAGTCCAATTAAGAAATGGGCTATAGAGCTAAACAGAGAATTCTCAACAGAGGAAACTCAAATGGCTGAAAGACATTTAAGGAATTGCTCAACATCCCTAATCATCAGGGAATTGCAAATCAAAATAACTCTGAGATACCACCTTATGCCTGTCAGAATGGCTAAGATCAAAAACACTGAAAACACCTTATGCTGGAGAGGATGTGGAGCTAGGGGAACTCTCCTCCACTGCTGGTGGGAATGCAAGCTTGTACAACCACTTTGGAAATCAATATGGCACTTTCTTAGAAAATTGGGAATCCATCTCCCCCAAGATCCAGCTATACCACTCTTGGGCATATACCCAAGGAATGTTTGCTTGTTTTTATGTTTTTTGGTACAGAGGGAGAAATAGGACACAGTATATAAGTCAAATGTTCATGCAAGGAAGACAGACACAATCCAGGTAAATTATGGGATAATCATGAGAATTTTGAGTTATAAGAGACAGACAGTATGTGTTTTCCAGGGTGACAATGAAATTGAAATTATAATTTATAGTGCTACATCTAGATATTTGATTCATAGACCTGTTTAATTTGGTAAGTATAAGATTTCGAATATTTATATTGTCCCAATCCTTGGGCTGGCAGGTAAATAGCAACTCTAAGAATTCTGTCTCCTTTTTGGCATGTCCAGTGAATCTGTGTTATAGAATTCATAGAGATTTTTCTGTTTACAATGGTCTTGTAATTGCTTTTGTTTTGACAAAAATAATATAAAGAGGAAAGGTTTATTTTACTATACCATCGAAGCAAGTACACACATCATGGCCGGAGAACACGGTGGAGGGAACATGGGGCAGTTGTCAGCCTTGCATGTGCAGCTAGAAACAACAATCATGAGTGCCAGTGCTCAGAGTACGTTCTCCTTTGAATTTAGCCTTGGCATTCAAGCCCACAGGTTGGTGCTGTCCACGTGAAGGAAGGGGTCCACCATCTTCTTAACTTAATATAGAAAATTCTTGACAGACATACCCAAAACTTTATGTGCTAATACAGAGAATTTGACAATCAAAATCATTCACCATTACACATGACATAGAAAAGATTATGTCTAATCTATTTCAAACTCTACTTGGCAAACTGTGTTTTCTGTCTGTGCTCCTCTCTTCTCCTCTCCTCTCTCCTTCTCTTTACCTCTCCCCTTCTCCCTCCCTCTCCCTTCTCACCATCTCTATTCTGACATACCTTTTGTTTTAAAATTTCTAGTAAGCATTTATTACACATACAGGGTTGTAATAAAATGAGCTCCCAGTTTACATTTGATCTACATAATTTTACTTCTTAAAAAATTGTTTCCTATACCCCCAAAAGACAAGAGTTCACACGGAGGTATGGATAGAGTAAGCAAGTAGTCAAGGCTCATTTCTTCAGGTGATGAAGTAAAAGCAGAAAGGAAGGACTCCCTCTGAGGTGAGAGGGTAGGACTTAGAGGAATCGCAAAGGGATGCCTGTGTCTGTATGTAGAGACCTTAGTCTGTCATTTATATTGCCCTTTGTCACGTGTTATTAATTTTCACCCCAATCTTTGCTTTCAGTGCAATAGAATCATTTCTAATTAATTGGGGAAGATTTAAGAATGTATGATGATAAAAGATATTTTCTTACTGTGTCTGCAGTTAGTATAGCTGTGTTTCCTAAGAAGATTGCTACCTATAACCATCTAATTTACATTCTCATTTTTCAGATAACATATAAGGTTTTTTTGTTAACAAATCATGAAAGAAGAATTAAATTAGAAAGATCATACAATGATTACTCTTCTGCAGTTTTATGTGACAGAAATTTCTGAAATAATTGACTCAGTTTATCTAACTGTTTCAACTTTTGTTAGTGGCACAAATTGTTTCTTGTACATTAGCTGGTCTTTCCTTCTGTTGGACATGTTTTGTCTCCTGAAAAAGGCAGAAAACTTTGCTTTCTCTCATTTCCTGGAAAAATAATATGATTCTTCTGTTATTTTCCTGAAGAAACATGAACAAAGCCTCATTCCTCAAGGTAGAAAATGTATGCACATAAAACAAATGATTCCACCAAAGTCCAGCTTAGTTGGCCAATGAGATAATAAAACTATGTTTGAAGAGTAAGTAACAGTCACATGTGACTCAAAGCAGTTGTGTCACTGAAAAGCCAACGAAGTGTAGAGGACTACAAGGAATGCTGCAACCTTGAAACTCCATACATAATTTTCAGGTAGCTTAACTGGTTAGAGTGACCCCTTGGGATCAATTGCTATTGGGATCTTGTGAATCCCATAAGTATCATGATCTTCCTGAGCCTTGTAAGTATTTCCTACTTCCTGAGCCATAGAAGTTTCAATAATGGGCTTGTGAGGTGGCAATTGTTGTAAATACACTTGCCACCAATTCTGTTTACCTGAGTTTGATCTCTATGTCCCATGTGGTAGAAAAGAGAACAAACTTCTCCATGGTGTCCTTCCATGTGCAATGCCATGGGGCATGTACACATACACTTATACATGTACAGGTGCACATATGCACATACACACACAAACTAAATGAATAAATTCATAAATAACTCAAATTTAAAATATATTAAAAATAAGTTTCACTTACTTCTGAAAATATGGAAATTACATTTAATTTCAGAGTCTTAGATCCTTGCCAAACAGAATCTTTTATTTTTAATAGAATGATGCAAAACAGCAGTTAAAAAATACTTCATACCAATCAGGAAGCCTGCATGGGACCAACTTAGGTCCTCTACATATATGTGACAGTTGTATAGGTTGGCCTGCTTGTGGGAATCCTAACAACAGGAGCTAGGGATGTCCCTAACACTTTGGCTAGTTTGGGGGAACCCATTCCTTATATCAGATTGCCTTGCCCAGCTTCAATACAGGGGAGGTGCTTAATCTTACAGCAGCTTCTATGACATGATTTGTTGATACTCATGGAAGGCCTGCCCCTCTCTGAACAGAAACAGTGAAGGAGTGGGTGGGGTGGGCAGAAGAGAGGTAGGGGGCAGTGGGAGGAGAGAAGAGAGGGGAAACTGCAATCAGGGTGTAAAATTAATTAATTAATTAATTAATTAATTAATTAATTAATTAATTAAAAATACTTCACATTACCTTCTACATCCTACCATTTTGTATTTCGAGTATTAAAAAGGTGAGTCCATGAGTTTGAAAGCATCAAGGGGTGGTACATGGAAGAGTTTGGGAGGAGTAAAGGGAAGAGAAAAAAATATAATTATATTATCTTAGAACATAAAAATAATACTGAAAGAAATGGCTGACTATGAGTAGACTTTCTTCCTAATGACTTAGATTTCTTGATAACTCTCAAGTCTATCACAAGGTTAAACCTAGTCTCTCTATATTTCCATTCATGGTCTTACAAAAAATTTAATTCATCTATTTGTTCCTTTGTACAACATGGATTAAATGCTTAGGAACCTGATTTGATCAAAACTTAGTCTTTGATATACATGTACAGGTGTATATATGCACACACACACACACACACACACACACACACACACACACACACACACACAGGGGAGGTGCTTCACCTTAATAAAAATTCTTAACAAACAAGTGAAGACTGAGGGCAACTTTCTCCATGTACTCCATTTCCTCACACCCAGTTAGGCCCGCCTTTCCATTCCTGCTTGTAATTAAGCTGCTTTCTTCCTGGAATTCTTTGAATATTTTGCAAACCCAATCTTTAGATTGTTTTCCTTATTAAAATGACCTCTTCTCTTTGTATTACTTTCTGCCCATGGTAATAAAATGTTTATTTTTATTATTATTATCATTATCATTAATTTTTAAAATAAAATCTCCTCTTGGCAATCAAGATGTGTTTTGGTTTTGTGTCTTCAACTGAAAAACTTTTGTGAACTTATACTCAGTTGTGATTCATGTGAGAAAAAATTGTTAGAAAGTTATTCTAATATGCCTATTTACACAATTAATAAATATACTTATTATCACTCTCAGAATTTGATGGCTTAATATGTAATTTGTAGATGAGAGGACAATTAGCAAGGTAATTTAGAATTAATTTTAATGATGGTTGAAACTTCAAAATAGATAATTAAACTCAAACTACATTATAAACACATGCAAAAAATTCAATCAAGTATCATAACATGGAGACACACAAAACAATCTCAAGTGTTTTACTTTTAATTTATGGTGGTGTTCTTGTTTAGGAATGTACATTGGGAAAGCTAAGGAGCTTCACTCATAGCAAAGAAAGTTTTAAATATCAGAGCTGTGTATTTTGATAGGATATATCAAATCCATGATAAAAAGGGGACTTTTGTGTATACTTGAAAATTTTACTTAACACTATCCCTGGAGCTTAACCAAGGTCATGGCACATAATGTATACTGACTTGATGTGTATAGAATAAATCCATTCTCTCTCCATTGGTATAACTATACCTCATTTATGTGACTCACTCAAACCCCCAGTGTCAGTTCCTGACATATGATTGACAAGCTAGAATATGCATATTTGTACTGCACAGAGACAAGAGATTCTGAAGGAATAGGAAGTGACAAGTATCTTTTTATATCAGCTTATTTTGAAGTCTGTTAAGCAACTCCAAATTTTATGCTTAGTCATAGGGAAAAGAAGTTTTAAATGACTTTTTTGTCTCTTAATTGTCTTTGTCACTTTTTTATTAACATGAAAGTACACCATGAACAAGGTAGGTTATAAAAGAAGCACTTAATCAAGAGCTTGCTTATTGTTCTGTAGTGTGTGTCCATGGTTATCATGGCAGGCAGGCAGTAGGAAGACAAAACGCTAGAGTAGTAGTTAAAAGCTTATATATTGAGACAAAAAAGAGACAATGTGGGTAACTGGGAATTCTGGGACTGGTGTGGTTTCTGGAAACATGAAAGTCCACCTCCAGTGACGCATCTCCATCAAAAAGGCCACCAATGTCATTATAAACCACCACACTAGTTATTGATATGTTTTTTATTGTTATCTTATAAAGTGATATTAGTTCATACCAGGAGAAATAGATGTTATGACACTTTTAAGGATTTAGGATTTTAAAGATGTTTTAAAAGTCCTATCAAATCTAAATAACAATTTTCAAAATTAAAGTTAAAATCAAGATGTTAAGTAATGCAAACTTGACTCTGAAAATGTTACCTAATGAATGCAATATGGAGAGGTCATATCAGACATAATGTTCATTTTGATATTTTAGTACACAATTTCCATTTGTAAATTTATACTAAGAATATTGGACAGCTATGTGTTGTTGTTTCTACATAGAATTTTTTTCTGAAGATTACATGTGTATTCATCCTATGAACAGTCTCACTTTTTTCTTTGCTATTTAATACTGTTTTGTAGTTAGTTGAATTTTATTCTTTGAATTTCATTTTTATCTTCAATTTTGGAATGGGTTTTTGATAGAAATAGCATCTGTGCTGCTATAATAAAATTTAAGGGATTCATATTGGATTCAATGTTGCCATAACTCAGCCTCAATGCTATCATGGTAAGAGGATGGAAACTTGGAATAACTAACACACAAATGTTGGAAGAGGACTATGCATAGTTAGAGTGGAATTTGTACATCTACAATCCAAAGAAGACAATGTGACTACCAGTCATAAGATGCTGAGGAGGCAAGAACACATACATATTTCCTTTTAGCCTTAAGAGAGTGTGACATTACATACCCTTTAATTTTTGGTGCGTAGTTCCTCATTTCCTGAAAGAGCGAATATTATTGTAAGCCATATAGGTTATTCCAAATGCTAGAGCATTCACAAGAATCTAGTAACTACCCATCCCCATAGCAATTCTGACATAGAAACAAAAAATGTATTTTTATCCCAAAGAATAAGAAGAATTTCCAGAATTGCACTCACTCACCATACTACATACATATTTAAGAGCAGACAGAGGGTGCTTTTTAAAATTTACATTTATGTATTTATTTGTTTGTTTGTTTATTATTTTAGTTGGAGGATTAGCTAAGGACAATGGCCCTTTTCCCCCCTTCTAGTCAACAATGACAAATTCTCATGACTTATGTTAAAGACTGTGTCAGGTAATGTAGCAATACTTAGGATAGCAAAGCTGCAAAACTGACTCAAAACAAAACATTCTCTCAGATGACTAACTATATGAGAACAAAACTCCTCATGAGAAGTGTACTTTACCCACACTGTAGATATGTAACACCCATTTTCCCATTGTATCTGATATCATTACCTATGTCTTCAAAAGGAAGTAAGAACTTTGTAATGTTACAGTTATGCAGTAAATATAATTTTCAATCATAATTCTTGGCTAGCACCTAGACTGAGAAGCTATTAAGAGAAATCCAGATAGTGATAGAGAAAATTATAATCATGTTCACAACAGGAGGTAAAGAAAAAAAATATTTGGTAAAAAGCTAGCCATTGGAGCTGGGAGGTGGTGGCACATGCCCTTAATCTTAGCACTAAGGAAGCAGAGGCAAGTGGATCTCCATGAGTTTGAGGTCGTCCTGGTCTGCAGAGTGAGTTCCAGTACATCCAGAGCTGTTATACAGAGAAACCCTGTTTCAAAAGGCAAAACAAAACAAACAAACAAACAAAAAAAAACAGCAAAAAGCAAGTCTTTGTCTTATATTGGTGAAAGTATTAAGGCCACACTCCACGTAGTGAAAAGGGAGGTTTATTTAGTGGTATAATTTACAAGTGAAGGGATAGGTAGGTTGCAGGGTCTGGGAAATGTGTACCGCACTCTGGCTGTGTTCTCTGGAGAGATGGCTTAGAGGTTAAGAGCACGGCTTGTTTTTCCAAAGGTCCTGAGTTCAATTCCCAGCAACCACATGGTGGCTCACAACCATCTGTAATGAGATCTGGTGCCCTCTTCTGGCCTGCAGGGATATGTGCAGACAGAACACTGTATACATAATAAATAAATAAAACTAAAAAAATAAAAAGCCCGGCTAGCTCAGTTGGTAGAGCATGAGATTCTTAATCTCAGGGTCATGAGTTCATGTCCCACACTTGGTGCCAGATATTGGTGAAATTATTAAGGCCACTTCACGTAGTTAAAAGGGAGGTTTATTTAGTGGCATAACTTACAAGTAAAGGGATAGGTAGGTTACAGGGTCTGGGAAAGGTGTATCACAGTCTGATGGTGTTCTCTGGAGAACTCTGCTCAGTCTACCTCCAGCGTCCAGGGTCCAGGAACCAAGAGAGCCCCGACATCCGGAACTCGGGTCTTCAGCATCCTCTCTCAGCCCCGCCTTGTAGGCATGACCATTGCCGAAGCCTCAATGGGGGTTGGAACTTCCAGGTCAAAGCTAGAATGGCTACCCACTACAGTCTTAAGATGAAATTTTGTTTCAACAAACAACTTTTTAGTAATAATAACAGAGAAGTACCTTGTGTCGTTTTCTATGTAAGAACAGTTTACATTATTTACAGTTCATAATTATAAAAAAAATGAAAAACTCACTGTATATAAAATATTAAGAATGAGATTGATAGATGATATTATACTCACTCATCTATATTAAGTATTGCATACTAATTTATCTTTATTAGCATGTTATTAATATTTAAAGTTATGGCTGGCATATCTATTAGTTAAAATTTTTTTCAAATCTATTACTAAAATATCCTGACATATAGGTTGAAGAGATGACTTTTGGTAAAATGCATGCTGTGTAAAAGTGAAGATGCATTCATATCCCCAGAAGCTAGTAAAGTCAAGCGGAGTGGTGACCTCTGTAATTCTAGTGCTGGATGATAGACAGAGACAGGAAAATCCTTGAATTCTCTAGGAGGCCAGAAAATGTGCCATATACAGAAAAGCACTAAAAGACTGTTTCAAACAAGGTGAAAGTTGAGAACTCACATCCAAGGTCATCCTTAAATCTCCACACACAAATTTTGATGGGCACATGCCCATATCCACACACAGGAATTTTAAAAATAAGAATCATGCTAAAAAAATACAGCAATGTACACAATGGAATGATGTACTCATTCTTGCATATAATACTGATAATATTAAGCTGAGCTCAAGTGAGACGAGAAATTTAAAGGGAAAAGTAAGTTTGAGTCATCAGTGAATGCTAATTAAATGAATCTGTCAGCTACAATATTTGAAGAGATTGTTTTCCAGAGTTATTTCAGATGTTATTTAAAAAGCATCTTTCTGAATTATCTATGTGACTAACAATAGAATTGAATAGACTTTAATTTCAAAAACATCCCATTTTAAAACAGTTTTTTTTCTTTTCTTGCAGATATGGCATCATCTTTGTCGAGTGAATCAGCACTTGGTTTATGAAAGGTGGAGCAGTTGGCAATATCTCGGTAATTCACACCCTTCAGACATGGTATAGAGAGCTTCCGTGAGGTGTCTTTACACATCCGCTGAATCCAAACCAAAAGGTGCTAAGAGTACTGTCCCTGGAGTACTTGGACATCAACTTTGGAGATAAAAGTAACTCAGTAGGGTCTAGATATGGAGTGACATTATTGTTTCAAGCTCTTGCCTGTAATTCGTAAATTTTAAAAAAGAGACTGAATTTGAAATGTTTATTTTCACACTTGAATATAGCACTTCACCCTTGAATTCGTGTCGCATTTAACTCCTGAATTTCTCTTGGTTATCATGGATGGGAAATACAGAACAAGGTCATCCTCAATGTGTGTCTCTCTCCTCTGTCTCCCACTCTTCCTTGGTTCCACAGCAAGTAATCTTATCAATTGAGACATCTTCTCAGGCCCCGAAATCATTTCTTAAAACCTCTTCTCACGCACTGCTGTTCCCTCACCGTCCTCACCATGCTGCCTCCCAAGTAGTTTCTTTCTCCCTCAGGTGAGGATTTCCCAGGCTCCAGTCTCCTGTGCTGGCTCTTTCAGCCTGAGTGCCCTCTGTTTCCCGGTCCTGTCCCTCTCCCAGTTTCTTTCCCTTATATTTTGTATTTTGTGGGAAAATCACAAGCTGCAGAAAAGACTGTTGCATGTTAATATCATGTTTGCAATAGAAATAAAAATAGCTTCTCTTAAAACTGTATTGGAGGCAACATTATTTTGAGATTGAAAAATTAAGCATTGTGATGGACATGGATCCTTCCCTAATAGTAGTTTGTGTCTCAAGTGAAGCTCTGTTGGAGAAAACTGAGTTTGATTTATGAGTGGTTATCAACTGGAGATAGTTTTGGGGTTAGGGATGAAGCTCATGTCCACTTCCTGTCTTGGTGCTGGGACCCCATCTGGTCCAGACTTGTGCTGGCTCTCTGCATGCTTCCACAGTTTCTCTGACTTCACACCTGGGTTAAACCTGCTATGATTTTTAGAGGAACTTCTTTCTTTAGTTCACCCCTTCCTCTCTGGCTCTTACAATCTTTCTGCATAATTCCCTGAACCCTGAGGGCAGGGATCTGATGCAGACATCTTATGTAGGACTGAGTGTTGCAAAGTCTCTCACTCTTTGCACATTTTCCAGTTGTAGGTTCAATGCTTGTTCCCTTCCACTGCAGGAGGAAGCTGCTCTGATGATAGTTGAGCAGGCACTGATACATGAAAATAGCAGAATATCATTATGAATCCTTTTTTGTTCCTATAACAGAGCAGGGTACATTTTTTCCCTAGGTCCCTGACTCATCTAGTCTCAGGTTTTTGGCTATCTAAGCAGTGTTAAGGATGAGTTCCATCCCATGGAGTAAGACTTGAATACAATGAGATACTTATTGATTAACTCAAAGCTTTGTGCCACTTTTAAATGAGTGCAACTTACAGACCTGGAACTATTATAAATAGAAGTGTCTGTTGGTGTTCACCTTTCTCCTTTGGTAACATGCAGAATACCTTTAGTACCACGAACACTAGTCCATAGGTTTGAAGGCTCTAGCTAGGTACCAATTTGACTTTCATGTGTTCAATGGGTTGTGTAGCTATGGGGCTTTGCTGTCAGCTTGTGGAGCTGGCCAACAACTCAATTAGATGTAACCCATTCCTAGAACAGAAGGCTCCATTCAGTGATAAGAGATGTTCAGACGAGGCTCTGTCTCCATTGTTATTTGATGATTCCATTTAGATTCACTTCATATATGTTTATATTTTAGGGAGCTTCTATTGTATTGGGTTTCCTTATGACTCTTCAGATTGCATTTAGTTTAAGCTGTCTTTTTCTGCATCCCTTGACTCACCCCTACTTCCCTTCCCTTGTAGTGATACTGTGTTCCCCAATATATTGTGCATCCCAATAAATTTATCTTGGGTCAGAGAACAGATAAATTTACCTTTAATCCTATCTCTTGGGAGGCAGAGATCCATCCGGACCTCTGTGAGTTCAAGGCCACACAGGAAACAGCCAGGCATGGTGACACACATCTTTAATCCCAGGAAGTGATGGCAGGAAGCAGAAAAACATGTAAGGCATGAGAACCAGGAACCAGAGGCTTTTAAGCTTTTGGATTTTAGCAGCAGTTCAGCTGAGATCCATTCAGGTGAGGACTCAGAGGCTTCCAGTTTGAGGAAACAGGACCAGCTGAGAAGTTGGCCAGGTGAGGTTAGCTGTGGCTTGTTCTGCTTCTCTGATCTTTCAGCATTCACCCCAAACTCCTGGTTTGTTTTTATTAATAAGATCTTTTAAAATTCATCTTACGTTCCCTTCAATGTTTGATTCTCCTATTCCAGTACCCCCACCCTGCCCATCCTTAACTCTCTAATCTATTTCCCCTTCATAGGGAGATTCTTTCATTTTTCTGTGTGTCTTACTCTATTCCTAACCACTGTGAGTACATGGATTGTATACTGCTTATCAAGGACTTAATAGATAGCATCCACACACAAAAAAACACATATTACATTTGTCTTCTGTGGTCCAGGTTACAGAACATAAGTTTCGAAGTAGTGTTAATATTGTCTTCTGGTTACATCTTTTAAAATATTCTCTGACATTCCCTTGTTATTTTATTTCATCATATAAATACTTAACCTGTACCTGAAAAATAAAAATAAAGAAAAACTGAGGATACTTAAATACGTAATAATTGTGCGCACATACACACACACACACACACACACACACACACGTTAAAACTCAAATGTGTCTGAAAAACACATAGAATGATGAATTATTGTGGTCAATGTTTATGTCTTTTCAAAATCTGTGAATTAAAACATGAGAATATTTTCGTTAGGTGATTACCTTGGGAGATTTAGTGTGGAAAAGATTAGAACATAAGATGTGGGAATGAGATTACTGATGTTACAAAGAAGTCTAGGGAAGGCAGAATGAGAGGCTGGTGACTGATTGTTCAGGACTTAGCTTTCACCGGGCACTGAACATTCTGGTACATGATTCTTGGTGTTCTAGGCCTCCAGAAAGTAAGACATGCATATTTGTTACTTATGAGCTAATGAGTTCATGCTATTTTGTTATAGCAGTTGGAATATAAAATGCAGTGGGTATAAACAATAAGGTGTTTCTATTTCAGACTTATTATTTTCCATTGTATGTATCCTAATTGAAGATGAAAAGTGTCATGACCTAGTGGCAGATTTTAGGGATAGAACTGAATACACGTAAGTTATTTGAGAGACAATAAGAACAAAAAAAGTGAAGAAGCTCTCGACACCCCCCCCCCGCAAATATAAGCAAAGTGTTATCTGTACAGCATGAACAGCAGCTGTAACCACACTGTGCATTCCAGCATTTGAGATGGAAAGGCCATGGTTATGAAATGTGCTGTTAGAACTTCTTTTGATAGAAACATCTATATGATACAATAAAGATAAATTTAGGAGGAGTAGACCCTCCTAGAAATAAGTCAAACTGTGACCCTAGCCAAGATTCAAGGATGCCTGAGAGTGTAATAACTGAGAAACAGCAAGTTATGGATGACAGACCTGTATTATTAGCAAAATGCTTGTTAGTCTAAGTAAAGTTGAGAAAGTCAGCAGCAAAACTGGCAATAAGAGTGAGATGTAAAATGAGCCAGATTCCCCAAGGCCCTTTCCTGAATCTGTTGTATATAGCCAGGCATACCCAGAAGACAGTGATTTTTATTGTGTAAGTACATCCCCAAATGACAGAAGAAGATTAACTATGCCTTCCCATTCCAAACCCTTGTCTCAAATTGTCTAAAGCAGACGCCTCAGTGGAGGTCATTAAGTTGAGGACTAGTCAAGTGACATATAACTGAAGACAGCTGCTAGGAAACAGATGCTCCATGTTCCAAGTAGGGAAGTATGAAACAGGACTCAACATAGCATCAGCCTTTAAGGGAATTACTTTACCAGAATCTGTGGTTAAGGGAATGTAAGTGTGCTTTCCACTAGCAGTTACAATAGCCTTCACACCTTTTTTCCCCTTACACAAATGAGGACTCATCAAATAATAGAAATTGGTATGTTTGTCATTCAGTACACCAAATGTGCTTCCTTTCTAATTCCTGTCTCAGCTGCGTATAAGGGTAACAGTAAATAAGAAAATCCGGTCAGAAGCCAGACACAAGAGTCAGGAATGTTGGAGTGAGAATAATGAACCAAAAGATCCTTATTATAGATGTATGTTTGTGTGTATGTACACATACAGATCATATGCATACATGTATACATATACCTACATACATATGCACGTATGTGTCATATATCATTATATATACGAACACTAAATATAAAAACATACACACATACACACAACATACACACACTCATTTATGCAGGACTCATTCTACTATCAGGGTAAAGTTCATAATATTTTTTGTGCAACGTGTAAAGAGTTCTTTAACCATGAATGCTTAATGTTTCCAGTGAATTATTTTCCCCACATAATAATTTAAAACTTACAATTTTTCTTCAATTTATGTTGTACTAATTGAAAGTAATCAATATTTAAGTTTTGCAAACCAAATAGAGACACATTCTCCATTTACTAGAAACAACCACACCTTCTTTGGAGGAGACCAGTGCAATGAACATTGTAACCCTTGCAGAGGGGATTAGAGTTCTCTTCACATGGTCAGGCACATTTTGGCAGTGTTTACCTGGGAAACATGATGTAAGTGGATCTACATTTTAAAATACAACTTCAAGAATGTAAAATTATATTTTTCTGGACAATATTAAGCATATTTCAAAACCTTATTCTACATGTTGTTTAAAATGGGCATGTTGCTATAAAAGTGGTCCCAGATTTTATCTTCCTTAAATTTGCTTACATTATTATTTATTAGATATGATACAGACATGGATTCAACAGGTATTTATATTTAATTATTTGGCTATTATTTATTTATTTACTTTGTGGTGTTTGTAGGTCAGATCACAATTTAGTGAAGTTGGTTCTCTCCTTATACCATATAGGTCCACAGATTAAAGTGAGGTGGTCAGGCTTCATAGCAATCAATAAAATGTAACTGTACCAGGTCAGCCACCCGTACTCCCCTCTCAACGATCAATTAAAGCTATTTCAGTCAATGAAACAAAGAAAACAGTAGCACATATTTGTTGAGTGTGATGCAAACCTGGTCAGTGTCCTGCATGATTGTAAAGCACATCACGTTTCTACTCTATATAGAAGTAACCAAGTATAGTAAACAAAATTTTCCACTAAGAATATAATAATAAATCTAGAACTAATACTAAATAATTAAAAATTTCTTCAGAAATGTGGGTAGCATCCTATGATGTTTAAGTATTTTGTAACTCTTTATTCTTAAGGTACCATAGTCATCTTTCCTTGGTATTTTAGTCATATAACATCATTTTACTCTTATGTAAGTGATGGTACTATGATTTGTTCTTATGAAAATCAATGTATACCCACTTGTTTGAGTTCAGTGATAATAATTACAAAAACTGGGGAGAGGTGTCAACATAATCCTAAAACTAACTAACCAACCAACCATACAAACAAGCAAACAAACAAACATGGCCCTGACCACCTCCCTTGGTCAGCAGCTCTTCTCTTGCTCTCTCTCCCCCTTCTCTCAGGGTTTGATTTAGTCTGCTGGCCACGTTCATCATAGACTATTTCCTCTGTCTGCTTTCTCCCTTATATCTGCAATTAAAATCTTCTCAAAAACAAACAAATAAACAATAACAACAACAACAACCCTTTCCCTGGGTGATTTGTGCAGTAGTGTGTGCAAAGAAAATCAATAACCAGCATGCACAAAGGAAGGCCATTGATTCCTGGGCATCTTAACCCTTAGATTTCCACCTCAGAGGACATGGTAAGAATAAGGCACCAATGAAAAATAGGCCTTTTCAATTAAGTAAGCGGTTATCTAAACATTTTCCTTCAATATATCATTGTACTTCTGAACAAAAATGGTCTTTGTTTTGGGTGTCATTATAAAACTAGTACTGAATGTTTTAAATGCACATGGAATGATTAAGGTAAGGAAATAATTTTTTGTTCTATCTTTCGTGAGATCAACTTTGCCCAGGGAAATACAACATCTGTATACACACCCAAAAAAGGGAACTCATGACAGACCCAAGTAATGACGGGATAGAAGTCTACCTGTGGAAAGCAATGTGTTTTCATTGGAATTACTAAGAGTACTACCGGTGAAGGGGGTTACTTACAGGACCACGAATGACTCAAAATTAGCTGGATATCCAAAAGCCCACCCACCCAAACACCTGTGAATACTCAGAACTGAAATCCTGCAGCTGTCTGCACAGCTTGTAGGATGCTGAGAGGTCTGAAGAATGTAAACATGACTGTGTGGATAATTCAGTCTCCTCCCCTAACAATTGTTTACTCTTTGTGTAAATTTTGGGAGGAATCTTCAGAATGTTCCAAGATTTGGTTTTCTCCAGATACGTGAAATTTGTTTACCTTGGTAGTGTTATGGTTCATTCCTCAACCTCAGTAATACTTCACTGGGGAGAACAGTGCTACAAGATGGGGCTTTCTTGTCTGGGTCCTGTTCTCATCATCAGCGCTTCTTAGGATCCCCTTCATTATCAGAGTTATTGATTACTTTCCTAGATCCCTCCTGTAATGGGGTGCAGCTGACAACTGAGTTGATTCCTGGGAAAAGGAAAAGATTTGGCTGTCTAAGAAACATGAAAGACAGGAAATGATAAGAAAGACACAAGACAAAAATGTGGAAAAAACAAAAGTAACAATTTGATGGAAAGGAAGTTGATAGATTTCTTTCCTACAAGAAGAAACATCTGAATTAAGTGGTGGGGCTTTCAGTTCGACATTTTATAAGACCCTGTGGTCCTCCAATTTTCTTGCCCAAGTGAAAAAAAATTAAAGTTTTTTTTTTTTCCTTTGCCCTTGAACAGTCCTTTTCATCTCCACTATTTTTCCAGGAAAAGGAAGTGGCTCTATTATGAGGCCACGTGCTGTTCCCCTATCTGCCTGTGTCCTTCTAACTCTTACTCATTTACCCCATCCCAGTATGGGGTGCTTATATTTTGCTTGATAGAAGTAAGATATTTGGTGTTGGAAATATGTCTCAGCACTTAAGAGCATTCGCTGCTCTTGTACGAGACCAGGCTTTGATTCTCAGAACCCACTCGGTGGTTGGTGGTTCACAAACACCTGAAATTCCATTTCCAGAAGATCTGATGTACTTTTCTGACCTCCATGGGCACCAGACTTACATGTAGTATACATGCTGGCAAAACACTCATACACATGAAAGGAAAACATAAAATATTTGCTTATGAGCCTTTTACCTGGATTTTCTTTGTATCCCAATTTTAGCAGTCTTTTCATTTTCTCTTTAAGCATATTAGGCCTAATCCAGTACTGCTCTAAGTAATTCCTTAGACTGCCTGCAGCATAGTTAAATTTATGTCTAAAATATCCCCATGGTGGTCTGATAGGTCACTTACTGGGGCATATCCCCACGTTTGGAAATTTTGATCCTGCCTTTTCACTTTTTTGAATTCTGACTATCTTATAATTTTTATGTGCCGTGTTGACTTCACACTCTTTATGACCAAGAGGTTCTATGAGACTAAACATCTAAAATTCTACTGCTCTTCAGTGTACTAAATAAATTGTGTCTTCGTTAGTAAAGTTTAGCTAATACATATCCTCTCTTACTTATGTCTTCCATCAAAAGGAAATCTAAAGTTGGTGGAGAGCAAACTTAATATTTTTCAGCCAGTAACTGACTAAGCCCACACTGAAGCAAGTTTTTTTGCTATGGAGATTTCTTTTAAGGCAGAATTTGTCCAGGTCACTTATTCCACACTTTCAACTGTTCAATTGCTTCTTATTACCTAAATGATTAAGCCTGAATTCATAAGCATGATTCATCAGTTCTTCAGGTGAATTGAGCCCCTTTTATAGATACTGATTCATTTCCTGCTATTTTACAGCACACATTTCTTACAAAATACCTCATACAATATATTATTTCACAGTTCTGTTCTTTTATTCATACAGTTTCCTTTGACAAAAGTGCCAGCTTCACATTTTTCTTTAACCTTTATGGTTCTTTCTTGAAGTCTTAGCTCATGGCTGTTCTTGGTATTCTCTAAGAATACCTTGGTGATTTAAATGATCCTCTTCTGGGCTCTGCAGCACCATGCAGACATCTGTCATTTCAAGTACACTATATCACATTGAAGTCAGCAATAGTTTGTTTCATTCTCCTTCCAGAATGTAAACTACCAGTGGGGCACACCTTTCTTTTCATTATTTCAGAATTTTTATTTCACTCTTCCTACTGTCAGACTGATGTTTAATAAATAATATGTTAAATTGTTTTTGTCAGTTATGAGGAAAGGCAAACTAGCAACGAGTTAGGATCGAGTTAGGCAAAAAGAGACTGAATTACATTTAAAATTAATCAACTTAGTTGTCCAATAATTAGATGTGGATGGGTCTTAATCTTTAAAGAGGGATTCCTATCTTCAAACCTTTAGAGAATAACATCAATTTTTAAGTTACATGCTGCTGGTAACATAATGATAATAATTTTCCTCAAATACTGTTCTGGGTCAAATTTAGTAAATATATGTTAAGAAAACTGTCAATTTGCAGATAATAAATGAGGAAAGCAAGAGGCAAAGCACTCTCTCTGACTCCGGATTCCATGAGCATAAGCGTAGTATTTTGAAGTCCCAGTTTACATATATGATTCAGGTTGTCAGGAGCTTAAAGCAACATGAAAAGAAACTGAACAAGTAGGTCCTTGATTAGACTCCTAGAGATCAAAGCAAACAAAAAGGAACAGTTCCAGAAAATCTAAATTCTCTATTTTTTTAAAAGGCATATGAGGGTTGGATGCATTCATAGAATATTGAATGTTGAGAAGAGTTCTGAGGCATATGACCCCAGAAAGTCATTTCCATAGTTCAACAGAGTTCTTATAGAAAGGGCTTTGCTTTGAAACTTTTTCAACAAGACTAAGCAATTCACTGAATGTGAATTTTACTCCTTATTCAGTTGCTTACCAAATGAAACTTCTTAGAATGGATAACTTTCTATTTTGTAACTATTAGCAAGTAACAAAGTCTAGCTTTGTATTTCTGATAATAGAGACCACAATGCTGGGTGACTGACACCAGTACCTGTAGCAAATAACAATAAGAAATAACTTACTAGTTTGATCCTTTTGACTTGAGTTTTAGTATGGCCTTCAAAATTCATTCTCACAACTTTACATTTTGCATAGTTTGTCCATTTGGCCTGATCATTTTCCAAACTATTTATTAAATGTGTCTTTGAAAATTCCATATGCATATATGATATAATCTGATCAGAGTAGCCTTGTCACTATCTTATCCTCTTTCTGCTTCCGCTAACCCCACCTGCCCACCCTGTCAATGCTCTTCAGCTTACTTTCATATCTTTCGCTTAGATTTTGTTTACTTTGTGACCTACTAATCACCAAGAGAGCTTTGCATATGTGCCTGTATGTAGAGCTATCCATTGAAGCACCCAGTAATCCACGTTATACCATTGGAGAGAATGACTCCTGTGCTGCTGAAACTATCAGCAACCAATAATTCTCTGTAAGATCAGTTGTGCCATGGACCCTCCCTATCCATGAACTATTTGCATTGTACTTTTTCTTTATTATTCAGAATTTCATACAAGTATGTAACTTGTTGTTGTGAGATAAGCTTTTCTTGCATAGAAAATTTCCTCTTTGGTGGTATAAAAGGAATAAGAGAGAAATAAAGAGACAAAAGAAGCAGGAGAAAGAGAAAAATAAAATAAAGAATGAAACTTTGCCCCTTAGATAAGTCTCCTGTGTGTGTGTTTAGTATTCGGAGACTCATCATCTCCTCTACAATTTCTCTTACCTGCTGAAGATGGATCTTTGTTATATGTATTCCCCATTTCCTCCTCCCAAACCTCTCCATATCCCATCTCAACTTTATTTTTCATTTCACTTATCTTCTCTGGTTTTTAGGACTCACTCTCTTTACTTGTGTTCATTTTCACATCATTGTAGGGTCATTTGTAGAATTATATGAAACCTACAAGTGGCTCTACTCTCAAAAACAAATGATTTTCCTCTCCTGCAGTAGCTTTCAGCTGCCTATTGCTCCTCAGACGAAGGTGGAGCCAATAGAGTGCCCCTCCAGTGTATGGCTGAATTTTGGCTGGCTTCATCTTGTGCAGGTCTTGTGTCCATAGCCACAGCTGTGGTGAGTACATGAGTAAGATAGCCTTATTATGTTCACAAGAGAGCATTTCATGTCACTTCCCCATTTTCTGGATGTTATATCCTTTCTGCCTCTTCTCTAGTGATGTTCTCTGAGTCTTGTAGGGTAGGCGACATGGAATGATCAACATGTCTCATTTAAGGCTGAGCACTCAGTTCCTTATTTCCAATACTTTGAACACATGTATATCTGCATTAACTGATATTCACTGAAAAACAAAATCTTCTCTGTCAAAATTGAAGAATAGTCTCAGCTTATGACTATACATAAATATTTAGAAAACAATCTGACAATTTATTAAAATATCAATAGCGGCTTTTCTCCCTAGAGTCTATAAACTAAAAATCCTGGCTTTTGACCAAGGTTATAAGACAGGTCAAGATATTTCCTCCTGGAGAGCAGTGTCAAACTCAGTCAGGAAGCTGTTAGTTACCCCATAATAGTTAAGCCACTATTGCACCAGTGATCACACCTGGTTTGCAGGTAGATATTCTCAAAGACAGGTTCAATTCTGTGTAAGACTGTTGATGTCTTTTCTCCCACAGTAGCCTCTATGTCACCTTACATTACTATGGAAGCAGGCCAGTTCCCTGCCAGTTCGAGACTTATTTTCTATGTTCTGCCACCAATGTGTGTAGTGTATTCAGCCATAGGATGTTATCATGCACTTATGGTGTGCATTCTAATAGTTTTTGCAGTTTTAAAGTTCTCTGGAGCCTCCATTACTCAATATTTACAGGTAATATTTTAATACATCTTTAACTTCAGTTTTTATTGAATAGTCCATGTCTTCTAGAAGCAGCATTGTGATGGCTATTCTTGGTTATCAACTATACTCCATCTGGAATTAACTAAAATCTAAGCAGCTGGATACTCCTATAATGGATTTTGCTTAATTAAATAATTTAAAATGGGAAGACCCACCTTCAATCCAGGTCTTTTGAAGTGGAAAGATTTGCCTTTAATAAGGACGTTTAGAGATCAGAAGATCCACCTCTTGGTATAACCTTCTAGTGGCAGTCTATATAAAGAGCTTGGCCAAAGTGCACTCTTGCTTTTTTGCCTTCTTGCCTTCACTTTCACTGGCAACTCCATTCTTTCAATGTTACTAAAGCCTACTTCTTCAGAATTCCAGTGTATACTGAAGACCATCTGAGATGTCCCACCTCATGGACTGAACAGTTACTGGATTCTGGGACTTTACATCAGGAGACAGCAATTGCTGGAATAGTTGTGCCATAATCTCTAAGCCTCTCTAATAAATCTATTTTTTTATATAGAGATATTCGTTCTATCAGTTCTGTTTCTCTAAAGAACCCTGCCAAATACAATCATCATCTAAATATGCATGATAATTCTATAAGAATATCTTTGAATTGTAATTTGAAATTATCTTAAAATCCAATGAGTTTCTATAAGGTTTTTTCACTTATGATTAGCTCATTTAGCCCACCTACAGTTCCTTCTTCTTCCCTTATATCCTCCTCATGCCCTCTTAATCACTTACAGTCCACTCTACTTTTCTTCTTTCCTATAACCTACTATTTTTCGACTATTTTTCCTATCCTATTTTTAACGGGGTTGTGAAAAATACTAGGATCTCATGAAACTTCCCATACTTCCCTCTTTTTCATTACTCTAAACCCCATTTCCTCCATACTTCTGTGAATCTTACTGCTTATGCCTTTTACACTCAGTTTCATACCATTTTATTTTCATTTTACCTGTGATCTGCCATCTATCCTTAAGAGAAGCCTTGGGCTCAAGGTTGGAACCAGATCAGGACCAGGATAAGACCCATAGATGTTGGGAAGCAACTGAAGCTCCAGACTCCAGGTGAAGACTAGATCTGACACAGGAAGAGACCCAAGATTCAGAGAATTCCAAGGCTCCCAGCAGAAGCTGAAAACCATGATAGGAGACTGGAGTGAAGGAGTCTCTGGCCTTGTGTATAAATCTCATAGGGAAAAAAACACCAAGAAGTTATTATGACTTAGTATTTTATTGAACATTGTAAATGTCTGTGCTGAGAGAAGAAAGGAGAATTGAACTTAAAAAAATGTAAAGGAAAAAATCAAACAAGCAAACAAACTCCATTAGAGAAACACAGTAACATAAAACAAGAGAAAACAAAAACAAACAAACCAAAAAGGCAACCATTAGTCTTCACTCAAATCTAATCCCATAGAGATGGTTGGAAATCAAAACAACCCGGAAAATCTTCCAGACAAGAGTAATTACAAATGTCTTCAAACAACTACAAGAAAGCATGAAAGATTCCTCAGGTAACATAAGAGCTAAATGAAGCACACTAGTCAGTTCAAGACATGAAAATACAACTCATAAAGAATGAAATGCTGGAAAATAAAACTGAGATGATGTTAGAAATGAAAACTCAAGAATAACCCAAGTTAAAAAGCCCAGTAGAGCCTTGCCAAAATAATGGAGCATGTGAAAAGCAAAAGGGTGGGTCCTAAAGGCAAGGCAGAGGCAGCAGAACCATGGTAGGTCATACTCAGGCTCTTGTAAAGTAGAAGGGTCTGTGCTGAGGGAGCACAGTCATTTTAATTCTGGAAGTGGAGCACCAATGAGAAATTGGAACACTAATGATGGGCAATTAAGACAACCTTAGCAAAGAGAAAATAAGAAAACTCCATCTGCCTCCTCCACTGCCATAAACATTCCATAAACTCTTTGTTCATAGAAACGAAAATCCAACAACAAAATCAACAGCAAAAGAGAAAAAGGAAAGAAAATAGATGAAGTAAAATACCTTTGTTTTTGTATTTAGCGTGACAAAACAGACATAAAAATGCTTTTGAGTTTTCAGGACTGGAAAACATGCCTTGGGACGATGAGACAACAGCTCAGGACCAAGCATCTAGGATGGTTTATATTCTTTGTTTAAATTTTTACTTCTTGAATGTGAAAATTAGTTAGGAACGGAAATCTAAAGACAGACCCTGTGGCACAGGGCTGTAATACTAGCTATTCTGGAGTTTAAGACAGCAAGATGTAAAGTTCAAATATTGTGAGAGCTACAAGGCAAGTTCGTTCACATTCAACCATGAAAACTCCATTAGACCCTGTCTAAAACATAAACAGTCGGCAATTTTAATTTAGCTGTAATGTTCTTAGCTATCATGTATGAGCTTTGGCCTCAATCCCTAGAACCAAAATATATAAAGATAAAATATTTTACTGCCTTTGTGGTGCAATCAGTTAGCACGTTCAGCTTTTACCCAAAAGTTTTGTGGTTCAAGCCCACTCAGGGATGACGGCCTTTAGGCTTTTAACAGCTTTCTGAATAAACAGCCACTTGTGAACAAGCTCATTCGGCAACTGGAAAATGAACATTCCTACATCTTATTCACAAATCTTTGTGTCCTACACAAACACAAAAAGATAAAATATTTTGCAAGAAATAAGAACTTGAGAACTAGAGTGTTAAAAGAAAAGAAGGAAAGAAAGAAAGAAGGAAGAAAGGAAGGAAGGAAGGAAGGAAGGAAGGAAGGAAGAAAGAAAGAAAAGAAAGAAAAAAGAAAGAAAGAAAGAAAGAAAGAAAGAAAGAAAGAAAGAAAGAAAGAAAGAGAAAGGAAGAAGTGTGGCATTAGGTATCCTCTCCCTCACACTCATATTTTGCTCTTGGCTACTTTAGATTTGGAAGCAAAATAAGATTAATTTAACTATGATTCTCATATTCACTCACCAAGTGATCAAAAAAATCTATGCTTGAGTTTGAGATGACTCAGTGGTAAAGGACTTGTTTATCACACACACACTGGGATGGATTCACAACAAAACCCACACATACTGAGAAAAAAGAGAGATACGATGACATAGGGTGAGACAGAGCTACCATCCATGAGTATTGAAAATGATGAAGAACCAAGAAAAAAACTATACCCAGAACAACACGAAAAGCAAGTACATAACTGACCAAGGATGTTAGAATGTCTATGGCTGGATTAGTCGCTCTATGCCAGATACAGCCTTACTCAATTCCTAGTTTAATGGATAGAGATCTCTTGGGTAAAATTATTGTGACTGGGCTAGAGAAAAATGAGAACATGTGGAAGAACAGTAACTGTTCAGGTAAAAAATTCATGAGATTACTTATCATAAGAGTCTTTTCAGTAAGTTAATGTCAGCACCATGCATAGCAAAATGGAAGGCAGATACTGAAATAACACTTTCATGAGTCTTGAAAGACAGAGTTCTGTGAAGAGTAAGATTGCACCAAAGAACACATAAACCTGTTTAACTCTTCTCTAAACTCACACTTAACTGTAAAAAAAATCACTTTAGCTCACAAACAGCTAACTAAAAGAGGATGAAAGCCTTTTTCCAAACCCTGCATATTCAATATTTTTTTCTAGCCCCGAACTTTATGTATTTAAAATGCATAGAATTTGTTAGCTTACAGAATATGTCAAATGTAAATTTGTTTTCAGAGACATGTCAAAATAAATGGCCAAACTACGAACTATAATGTTCAACTGTTTAGCCAATCTGAGCCTTCTAATTTGTGCTAGCAAAAATAAAGCCTGTCAGATTAACACTGCTTCCAAAACAGAGACATGCTGTTTGAGTCTGTCCATCCATAACGAGGTAATCTCCCTGAGGGCAAGCTAAGGCAGGATGATTGAATGATTACAAACATTATGACACTACTGAGCAAGGAAGGTCTAGTGTTTAATATATATATATATATATATATATATATATATATATATATATATATATATACACACACACACAGGCATAAGTATTGTGTATACTTTAGTTAAATATAAAATAATATCATCCCTAGTGGCTTTATTAAACAACCCTGTTGTTATTTGCCCCCATCCCTCTTTCTTCATCTGTACTGACCTCTATCCCTTCTCCCCAGTTGCAGCCCCTGCCCATTTTTCCATTTCCCATGAATATCTCCTAAATCCTGATAGTTCTCTCTCACCCATTCTTCCCCAGGCTATGGCCCATTGATATTTTCCTGGTTTCTGTGGTTACTCCATATTGTATTCTCACATCTGAGGATTTGGAGATAGAACCCACAGATGAGAGAGATCATGGGGCATTTCTCTCTCTGGGCCATATTATATTACTTATATTACTTAATATAATATTTTGAAGATCGATTAATTTACTTTCATATTTCATATTTCATTTTTTCTTTATGCTAAGTAGTATTCCATTGTGTGTGCATATGTGTGTGTGTGTGCGCGTGCGTGTGTGTGTATATATATATATATATATATAATTAATATTTATCTGTTGAAGAACATTCTGTAGCTATCACCCCTTATCAAAACAGTCTCTCTTTATAGAAAACAAAAATCATCTCAAAAAACCACAATTGAACATAGTGGAGAGATCAATAGATTTTGGGGAGTCTAGCCCCAATATCACATCTCCTGCATCTGTTTCTCAGGAAATATCTCAGAAGAGGAAGTGGAAATATTCTAAGAGCCAGAATGCCACAAAGTCTGCTTTGTAACTGTCTCTCCTAGAAATGGCTATATAAATATGACCAGAACAATAGCAATATTGATGGAATAAGGAAGTTTAGGGGTCCCACCCCTAGAAAGAGAATCATAATCAACTACTGATTTCTGAGAGAATACTTTTTAATATTATTATTAGTATTATTAATTATATTCTTGTGTAACTACCAATGAATGCACTTAATGCCATCCTAGACATAATAGAGTCATATCTTAGTTAACACGGCCTCTTTCTCTGGCAAATTTACTATACCGGGTAGCTTTGATTTTCTTTACCAGCTTGCTGTTGCAAAATAAAGTCTGACAAATTATATTCCTTTACAACCAGATTATCTATTGTTTCCAAAAACACGGCAGCAACCTTCATATTGACAGTCAGAATTTCCACTTACTTCATATTGTGAAATGTGAAATGATTCTAGATTATTCATTTCTGTTTCTATTTCTATAAATTTAACCCAGGACTTTTTGTATGCTAGACAAACATTCTGTCTCATAGCCATATCTAAGGGCCCAATTCCAAGATTATTTATATCTCACAGGTAGCAATAACTTTAGCATTGCACTTGGGTTCAAGCTTTTCTTTCAAACAAGTTTTTCCTTTGACATGATTGCCAATAGTTCTGAGAGGGATATCATTCTGCATCTAGATATCAGTCCAAACCACTGAAAACTTCTTGTATATGACAGCTTTCTTTTAGTTTCTACCCATACCTTTTTTTTGTATTCCAGAAACACATCATTCAATACCTTCTAACACTTTGTTCTGTCTTCAAGATTAAATATATGCTGGGATGGGACATTTCTGATTAGCAGAGAATTTCTATCACTGATCTTCTAGTTTTGTAATCTTTAATGACATTTATTTTTATTTTCCAGATAAATTACTACATGTTCTTTCTTAATAGCAAAATTAACAGTCTGTTATGAACCAAGAGTCTATAATAAGAAAACAATACTAGATTAAATTAAACAAGAGATAAGATAATGTAGTTAAGAAACAGCATACTTTGAAATCTATCTGGTGATGACTATGTCACCACAGAACGTACCATGCTTAGCACCACATGGATCATGGTATTATTTAATGCCTATGGCTTCCAGAGAAGTGTGTGAGCCATGGTTGGACCAGCTTGAGCAATCATGGAATATGACAAGGTGTTCTCTGTTGGAATTCAGAGAGCAGAAACTTGAGATTTCCATGACACTGTTCATTAAGATACTATGGGTTCTTTGGGCTATGTCATTGAAATTATTCTTCTCTCAGACTTCACAGGTTGTAATGAGAATATGCAGTCACAAAGACCTGGTAAGTGTTTGAGCACCATTCTTCAACTAATCTGATATATAGCATCTGTTTCTGTCTAATCACACTAACCTCTCGAGCAAATGCATGTTTGCTCACCTGGACTTTTCATTCTAAACCAAACTACATTGTTTTATGATCTGTCCATTGTGAGATTCTATTTGAAAACCTTGAAGTTCAGCGAGGTGGTGGTGGTGGTGCATGCCTTTAATCCCAGCAGTCAGGAGGCAGAGCCAGTTGGATCTCTGTGAGTTCGAAGCCAGCCTGAGTTACAGAGTGAATTCCAGGATAGGCTCCAAAGCTACCCAGAGAAACCCTGTCTCAAAGAAAAAAAAAACAAAAACAAAAGCAAAAAAACGTGAAGTTCTTTTTCTTTCTCACTGAAAGTCTGTGACTCACGTCTCATTTTTACCATAACTAGCCTAGAAAAGCCAGGCTGCACTCCTAAACAGTGTTTTAAGGTTTCTTCAACAAATAACCTAGTTGATAAATTGAAAGTTCTGTTGTCAACAAAGAACTAGGGAATGAACACAATCAAGGTGATTTCTTTACTAACAATAATAGTCTTGCCCAAAGCTTCCAATAGTTTGTTTCTTGTTACTAAGACATAGTTTAACATGTTTTCCAGGTGTATTTCCATCTGCATTATATTCATGGTCATTGAAATAATCAATATGATGATTTAGATTCTCTTCTATTTCTCTGAATCCTTAATATAATAGCCCTTTGTGGCCCAGCACCTATCCATTACCTAGTATTAAATACAGTGCAGAACTTGAATTAATAGTTATAGAATCAAGGCAATTCAGTATAGATTGCTGTCTTAGCCTATTTGTGTTGCTGTAACAAAATATCACATAATAGGTTGTTAATAAATAGTAGAAGTGATTTCTCACTGTTCTAAAATCTGGGATTAAAGCAGAAAGATTTTTGCCATTTGATAAAGAATGTTCTTTTGTTGTTGTGTGGATGACACCAATGTGTGAAAGGAACTAAATAGTCTCCTTCTAAAGGCCAGCTTTAAGAACAATGATTTCAACTATGAGTACAGAACCCTTGAGATCCAGTGATGTCTTCATCTTCATTTCTTTAAAAAAATTAATTAGAGGCAGGCAGATCTCTGAGTTTGAGGCCAGCCTGTTCTACAGAGGTAGTTCCAGAACAGCCAAGGCAACATAGAGAAATTCTGTCTCTAAAAACAAAAAAAAATAACAAAACAACAGCAACAAAGCCTTTAAAAAACATTTTAACTATTTAATAAAGAATTTCATACAATGTATTTTTTCACCCACCCCAACTAATCCCTAATTCCTCCTGCCTCCCTACCCACTGAACGTCATATTTCTTATTGCTTAAAAACAGAAAGGTACATAGAGCACACACAAAGACACATACACACACACACACACACACAAAACCATGTAGTCCAATTTGTGTTGGTCAACTACTGCTGAGCATGGGGCCTGCTTGGAGTTCGGTTAATGAACCAGTGCCACTCCACTAAGGATTACAGTTACTCCTTTTCCCACTACTAGCAATTGCAAATACTCCTCCATGCTGGGATTTTTCTGTCTTGAGCACATGCAGGTCTTCTCCTCATCTTTACACTACTGACTTGGGAATTGATTTTCAACACACTGATGGGGTGATTCAAATTTAATTTATAATTTATAGCCCAAACCATGAAATATATATGTGTGGTTTTATTGTTTTGGTTTGGGGAACTTGGTTTGATGTAGCTAGGATGTCCTCAGTCTTGCTTTGTGGTAAAGTTATAGCCTTGAACCCAGGGCCCCTTGCTTCATACTTTCAGTGCTGGGATTACAGGCATGTATCACTATGTCTGAATAGCAATTGTAATAAGAAAATATAATATAGCACAAGTGACTTAATTATTTTTAATGTCACATGAATTTAAGCACACCTAACAAAAGACATTTCAAATAAAAGTATATATTAGTAATTCACAAAATCCCCTGTGTATCTAGAGCATCAGATTTTTAGAGTGGAAAGAATTTCAGTATTGATCTATACATAGGATACTAATCAGTGGGAGGATAATCAAATCAGAATCTAAAGGAACAGTTTTTCCACTTCATTATCATGAATTATAAACAGGAAAGCAAGGTGCAACTTCAATTCAGTTCTCACATGCTAGGACATTTTTTAATCAACGTAGCCATAGGGAGTCTAATTTTCTCCTTTTTGTATGGCTATTTTCTGTATTCAAGTACAACTGTGGTTGATAATAGGATAAAAGCCTACATTTATTGAACTGTTGCTGTGAACAGCTAGGAGTATCATCTTACTGTTAATTTTTCTAATTTTTTTCTTCTTTGTTTAGAAACTATTCTCAAACTAGGATTTATATATATTTATAAGAGCCGATGTTTTAGAAAAGCTATTTTTAAAACATAGTATAATGTATGTGGGAGTGTGTGTGTGTGTGTGTGTGTGTGTGTGTGTGTGTGTATGTGTGTGTGTGTGTACTTGGAATATGTCACATAAGTAGAGGTCAGAGAATAACTTACACCAATAATTTCATTCCTTCAACCATGTGCATCCAAGAGATTTCATTCAGATCCTTAGGTGGAGTGCTCAACACCTTTACCACCTAAAATACCTTTCCTGTATTTTAAGGGAAATATATATAAAAAAGTGAACTTTTAAAATGCAATGCCAGTATACTTAAGCAAACCCATTGAATCAGTAGATTGTCAGGCATTCTGTTATCATAGGGACACAATATTGAGACCATAGTTCTCATGTATCTTATGCTAAAGTTGAGAATGCAACCCAGCCAGGTGGTGTGACTGGAAATTTGTGACCGATCCAAAACTTGTACTAACATTCATAAAATAATATGTTTAGTTGCATTTCTACTAAGTTTTAAATTAATTTCATGCTTGGGATTTTGCCTGTAATATCTCCATTCCATATGTCCTTCGTGGAACAATGGACATAGTTTCTGGTTTCAAAGAGCCTTTCAGAAGGCCCTCACAGTCTCAAGCTATTTACATTCAGTCATGGAGGGAAGTGAGAGCCTTAGGAAGCTGACAGAGGTGATGGTGCCTCTTTCGAGAGTAAATGACTGACTGGAACTGCCCATTTAGTAGTATAGCTGTCATTGAGTAATGTGTGTTCTTACACATAACCACCCTAAGTGTATTGAGTCAACAAGATGGGCTTGAATGGAATTTTTCCAATGGTTTAGGTTTTCAATGACATATCTATACAGGTGAAAAGAAACTTCTTCATATATTCCCAAAAAGCCACCAAATACAATATTAATATGTAAACTGTTTACAGTGTGTCACCAGGTCATTATGGAAAAATGGGTCATTAGCAGAAGCCAAGGAAAATCACATTGTACATCTTAGGCTAATAAATAGCTAATGCCGATAACTACAGAAAGATTTCAGAAACCCAGATGGCAGTGGGAAGGGGTTTGGACCTGCCTAGGCTCAGTGTGCTGGGCTCTGCTGACTGTCCATGGGAGACCTTGACTTGGGGGATGTGGGGATGGGGGTTGGCTTGGGAAAGAGGGCTGGGGGGTGGGAGGAGGGAGAAGGGGTGATCTGTGGATAGTATATGGAGTGAGTAGAAAATTTCTTAATAAAGAAAAATGAAAATAAAATATTCTTTTATCAGTTATGTGTAATTTCAGTTAATTTGTGTATTATTATTCACAGCTATTTTTGTTTGATTTTCTTATTCACTGCTTAAAATGTACATAACAGGCTACTCATCTTTATACTGATATTAAGATCTAGTTCCTTATTATATACTCTCCTGCCAAGTAGCATGGAGAGAATTTCCTTAATAACAAAATCACAGGGCAACACATTTGCAGTAAGTCTGTAAGTAGGGAAACAGGTTATGTGATTAAATGATACAAAGTGGTTTTTTTCTTCCTGGTGTTTTCATGATAGAAACATTCTCTTAATTCAAACTATAGTCTTACAGATAAGAAAATTATTGTACAGACATCTTCAACCCCCTGAGAAAAGGTATTATTTTTATAAATTAAAAAGGATATGCAAAAACTATTACTTAATAGTAAATATAGTATCACATTATAAAGTAGTAGAATGTATAAATTTTATATTTCTCTACCTATACTGATTACAGATTTATTTCTGATGATAAATAGAAAGGCTCAACTTTTTATTTACATGACTGCATTTTTAATTTATCTTGTAATCTGACAGAGTGCCTATTCTTTTCAGGACAGGACTTGAACAGTTCATAGTATGTTTATAAGCACTGTGAAAATTTCACCCCCCTGTAGTTAAAAATTAACTTCAAATACATCCCTCATACGAATGTGTTAATGACAAACATTTCTGTCCTAATTGCAACCAACAGTGATTTGATATTTTAGGTCACTGGTGAATGAGGCTACTGTTTTATTAATCAGGGTCCTCCAGAGAGAATCACAGGATATTTCTTTATATAGAACAATATATATGGCCCATGTTCTTATGAATCCTATAGAATGGGACCAGGGAACTATATCCACAAAGAATTAATGTTGCATATAAAATATGAATCATGTTATTCTGGACACCATCAGGGAAAAAAGTAGCAGGGTTGAAATTAGCCAGATGTGTGCTAACAGAATTCCTTATGGCTCAGGAATAGGTGATTCAAGTTTTCATAGACTTTCAACAGGTTAAATGAGGTATACTCTTGCTGTGGAGGGCAAACTATTTTAGTCAAAGTTCATCAATTTTTATGTTATTCATTTTAAGCATACCCTCACAGAAATATAAAGACTAATATTTGACCATACATCTAGGTCCTATGGCCCAGTCAAGCTAACACATAAAACAGTCCTTTTAAGTCTACTTCTTCTTAATTTCACACTAACACATACTGTGGGATGTATGGCAAATGTGTTGCTAATTAATCAATAAAACACTGATTGGCCATTGGCTAGGCAGGAGTATAGGCGGGGCAAGGAGGAGAATAAAGCTGGGAAGTGGAAGGCTGAGTCAGAGAGACACTGCCAGCCGCCATGATGAGAAACAGCTTGTGAAGATGCCAGTAAGCCACGAGCCATGTGGCAAGGTATAGATTTATGGAAATGGATTAATTTAAGCTGTAAGAACAGTTAGCAAGAAGTCTGCCATGGCCATACAGTTTGTAACCAATATAAGTCTCTGTGTTTACTTGGTCGGGTCTGAGAGGCTGTGGGACTGGCAGGTGACAGAGATTTGTCCTGACTGTGGGTCAGGCAGGAAAACTCTAGCTACAAACACACATGGAAATAACGGTACTGAAATGTTTCTAGGCCGGGCAGTGGGCAGTGGTGGTGCACGGGCCGGGCAGTGGTGGCACACGCCTTTAACCCCAGCACTCCAGAGGCAGAGCCAGGTGGATCATAGTGAGCCTGGGCTACAAAGTGAGTTCCAGCAAAGGCTCCAAAGCTATACAGAGAAACTCTGTCTCGAAAAACCAAAAAAAAAAAAAAAAAAAAGTTTCTATTTCCACATAACATGGTATATAAACAACAGGAAACACACTACCTTTCTGCCCTCCAGAAGACAGTGAGGAATATCTGGGTAAGATTTACTCCCTGATATTTCATTACTCATATACAAATAATGCAGCTAGTGGCATTTGGATGTTGATATTAAGTCAATATATGTAATAATATGTAATAAAGGACTAAAAGTGCCAAAAAACAAGATATTGTGAATATATACATAAGTTATGTATGCTCCAAAATTAGAGTGCTCGCTGGTGTAGCAGGTCTTGAAGATACTTTATTCTTCTGTTTATTTCAAATACTTCTTGTCTGTAGCAAAGATATCATCTCCTTAAGATTCTTTTGTGGATGGGATGAATTAAACCTTCATCCCTAGATTTTAGACCAGTAATAGGTCTTTCTGGATTACATTATTGTAGTTTTCTATTTATTGTATTCATGGGCAAGATGATGCATTCTCACTAGGAATGTTCTAGTGGGTGCCTGTATTACAGACATGACCATCCTTATCTACCCTGTGGAGTAGTACATAACTCCTGGGACATCTTTAATAATCACTCCAGCAGGTACAGTAATTCCTGCTTTGACTGCTGATTCAAGAGAAATGAACAGTTCAACATTGTTGAAAGACGTGATCCTCTAGTAAAGTGGAGGCATTGTGCCAGCTGCTACCACCATTCCTGCTTTTCAAGCTAAACCCTCTAGACAAGCAAGACAAGAAAGATATGGAACTGATAGGCAAAACTATTGCTAATGCCTCACTAGAGCTAGAGGTACACTCTGCTTCTCCTTCGGCTCTCTGGACCTGCATAAGCTGATTACAGGAGGCCCACCATGACTGATGCATTCTTTATTGACCCAGAAACATTTCTCAGTGCTGCAAAGTATTGCTGCATATTTGGCATTGCACCTGACCTTTTAAAAAGCCATCACACTAAATCAAATGTTAATATCATCCAAAAAGCCCCTTTAGGCAATTTCAGAATTCCATATATCCATTTGCCTGGGCACCCTGTACCAGTCAAGTTGACACAAATTAACCATTACATAGGGCAGAATTCTCCCACACCTTAAACTGAATTAAGAGTGATTTTACATCAGGTAAATAATTGTGATGTGAAGAAGAGATGAGTGGTAGTTCCATCACACATAGAAAATGGATATTATACATTCAGTATTGTCACCATATTTTTTAGAAATCTGTAATGATAAGGTTAATAATCAAATCTGGAAACTATATGCCTTAATCCTATAGATTGCATCAATATAAATCCCTTTATATCCTAGCCTAGCATTCTTACAACCATATTCTGAAATCATTTTTTTGTATTGTGTGTTACAGTAACTACCATTTGCCCTTGTAATAAAACAGTGCACATCTGCATCAAGCTTCCTAGAAACAAGTTTTGATCCCACAGTATCAGGTTCACACTTTATTAGTTAATTTGTTATCAAAAGAAAATGCTGATAACAGCTAGTTTAAAAAGTAGAGTTTATCCAGCTCACAGATTCAGAGGGTGTTGTGGGATAATGCTTTTGTACACTGGTTTAATAAAAATGCTGATTGGCCAGTAGCCAGGCAGGAAGTATAGGCAGGATAAGCAAAGGAGAATTCTGGGAAGAAAAAGGCTGAGTCAGGAGACACAAGCCCATTTTCCAGGGAGCAGCATGTAATGGCATACAGGTAAAGCCACGGAACACATGGTGACATATAGATTAATAAAAATGGGCTGAGTTTAATACAACAGCTAGTCAGTAAAAGCCTGAGCTAATGACCAAGCAGCTTTAATTAATATAAGCCTCTGTGTGTTTACTTGGGTCTGAGTACCTGTGGACCAGGCAGGACATGGGAAAACTTTCAGCTACAAGAGGGTTCAATCCAACCAGGATGGTGCTGAATTGGCTCAATCTGGCATGGGCTGCCTGTTGGTTATGTAACATTATTGGTGATGTTAGCTTATATATGTTGGATTGCATTGATAGGGTCTGTGTAAGGAAATTTGTTATGTGGGAACCCAATGGGAGTGCCTAGGCCCAACCTTTTTAATGACTCTTGTAATACAAAACATAGCAAAACAAAACAAAATGTATATAGAGGCCATAGGTCAGTCCCATGCAGGCTCCCTAGTGGTCAGTCCAGTGTCTGTGAGCACCTATGGGTCCAGGTGAGTTGTTTCTATGGGCTCCTTGTGATAACCTTCCTTCCTTTCTTCAACAGAACTCTCTGAGTTAGGCCAGTGTTTGGCTGTAGATCTCTGCATTTGTTTCCATCAGTCACTGGATGAAGTCTCTCTGACGACAATTAGGACAGTCACAATCTGATTAAGGAGATGGCCAGTGCAGGTACCTTCTCCACTGCTGCTAAGAGTCTTAAATGGGGTCTTCCATGTGTATTCTGGGCAGTTTCCATGACACCAGCTTTCTCCCTAACCCTTCAAATATCCTGATGTCATTCTTTTTTTACAGCTGAGTAATAATCCATTGTGTAAATGTATCACATTTTCTTCATTCATTCTTCAGTTGAGAGGCATCTAGGTTGTTTCCAGGTTCTGACTATTATGAATAACACTGCTATGAACATAGTTGAGAAAGTATCTTGGTGGCATGTTTGAACTTCCTTTTGGTATATTCCCAGGAGTGGTATAGCTGGGTCTTATGGTAGATTAATTCCTAATTTTCTGAGAAACAACTATATTCATTTCCAAAGTGGCTGTACAAGCTTGCACCCCAACCAGCAGTGGAGGAATGTTCCCCTTGCTCCACTTCCTCTCCAGCATAAGCTGTCACTTGTGGTTTTGATCTCAGTCAAAACTGGAATGAAAACTCCTGGCTGCCTAGCACAGTGGATATAGAGGAGAACCTATTACTGCTATTCTTCTAATTGGACAGAACTAAACTGCCCCTAAGACTCTTTATGCCCATTGATTAGGGGGTCTCTCAACATTCATTAGAGAAGCTCCTATAGCAGCAAATGATATTTAGTAGGGAAAATCACAACTGAGCAACACACAGAGAAGAGGCTGGAATGTACTCAGCTCTAAGTAAAACATCTATTGCAAAGACCTTTCATCAATAACAGAATGTAGTTCAAGAAGAAAGGAAAATATTACAAAAAATAGAACTAAAATCCAACCTAGAAGAATGGACATGTACATTTTTTTATTTTTTTTATTTTTTAATTTTATAATTAATTTAATTTTACATATCAGCCATGGATTCCCCTTTCCTTCCCCCTTCTGCCCCCCACCCCCACCTTCCCCCTAGCCCACCCCACATTCCCATCTCCTCCAGGGCAAAGACTCCCCTGGGGGTTGAATGCAACCTGGTAGATTCAGTCCAGGCAGGTCCAGTCCCCTCCTCCCAGGCTGAGCCAAGTGTCCCTGTATAAGCCCCAAGTTCCAAACAGCCAGCTCATACACTGAAGACAGGTCCCAGTCACACTGCCTGGATGCCTCCCAAACAGATTAAGCTAATCAAATGTCTCACTTATCCAGAGGGCCTGATCCAGTTGGGGGCTCCTCAGCTATTGGTTCATAGTTCATGTGTTTCTATTCATTTGGCTATTTGTCCCTGTGCTTTTTCCAATCTTGGTCTCAACAATTCTTGCTCATACAAACCCTCCTCTTTCTCGCCAATTGGACTCCTGGAGCTCTACCTGGGGCCTGGCCATGGATCTCTGCATCCGGTTCCCTCAGTCACTGGATGAGATTTCTAGCATGACAATTAAGGTGTTTGGCCATCTTATCACCAGAGTAGGTCAGTTCGGGCTTTCTCTCAACCATTGCCAGTAGTCTATTGTGGAGGTATCTTTGTGGATTTCTGTGGACCTCTCTAGCACTTTGCTTCTTCCTATTCACATGTACATTTTTTAATTAAAAACATTTTTTATTCATTTTACATACCAGTCAAAGATCCCCCTCTTCCCTCCTCCTGCCCCAACAACCTCCCCCTCCCTATCCACCCTTATTCCCTCCTACAAGAAAGTAAGGTCTCCCATGGGGAGGTACATTTAGCAGAGGCAGATCCAAGCCCCTTCCCCTGCCTCAAGAATGTGTAAGATGTCCCATCATAGGGAGTGGGATCCAAAAAGCCTGCTCATTCACCAGGGATAGATTCTGATCCTATTGCCAGGGGCCCCCTTAAGCAGATCAGGCTATATAACTGTCTTGGTATTCAGAGGGCCTAGTCCAGTCCCATGCAGGTTCCACAGCTCTTGATCTAAATTTCATGAGTTCCCACTAGTTTGTTTGGTTGTTTCTGTAGGTTTCCCCACCATGATTTTGATGCCCTTCCTCATAGAATCCCTCTTCTCTCTCTTTGACTGGACTCCTGGAGCTCAGCCTGGTGTTTGGCTGTGGATCTCTGCATCTGCTTTCATCAGTTACTGGAGAAAGGCTCTATGATGACAGTTAAGCTATTCATCTATCTGATTACTGGGGTAAGCCAGTTCAGACACCCTTTCTACTATTGCTAGTAGTCTAAGCTGGGGTCATCCTTGGGGATTCCTGGGAACTTCCCTAGCCCCTGGCTTTTCCCTATCCCCATGATGACCCCCTCTATTATGATATCTCTTTCATTGCTCTTCCACTCCATCTCTGTTCCAGCTTGACCATCCCGTTCCCTTATGTTCTCATGCCCCATCCCCTACCCTCCATTGCCCACCTCTCATCACCAGTTTACTCATGAAGATCTCATCTATTTCCCCTCCCCTCAAAAATGCAATTAAAGACTACAAGGAGAAGGAAAATTAACCTTTCCAAGATGAGATTCTTATCTCATCCAGAGCAGCATGGTTATCTCTAAAACCATATCCTCACAAACAAAAAAAAACAGATTCAGCAAGTTCTTTTATATATTTCTGTATATATATATATATATATATATATATGAATGTATATATGTGTATGCAACAACAACAACAACAATAATAATAATAAAAAGAAACTATTGACTTGAAGTTTGGGGGTCATGGGAGGGATCAGATGGAAAGTAATGGGGAAGGGGGGCTAGAGGGTCAAAAGGAGAATTGCAAGTGATATAATACTATTTCACTTTAAAATATTTTTAAAGAACCAGACACAAATACAAACAATATGTGATTCAAAGACATAGAACTTTATGACCAAAAAAATTATTAGAAAATGTTACAAAAATATATAGCAAAAAACTAGAAAATTTAGAAGATAGGTGATTAAAAGGTTAAAAAGCATCAACCAAAACAAAAAACAAAAAAACAAAAAACAAAACAAAACAAAAACTAAGGAATCCTAACAAATGAGATTAAAAAAAGAAAATAAACAAACAAACCAAAAACAAAATAAGCTGCAACAAACTAAATAAAAATCATAGTTACTGAAACAAAAGTACAAACTGATAAGGTTACCAGTCAAAATAAAGACTTTCAGATCAGACTAAAAACCCAGTTCCAAATAGATTCTAGCAGGAATAAAGTTAAAGATAAATATACATGAAAAGTTGTAACATCAAACCAATAATGCAGAAGAAGCAGGGGGTAACTATAGAATACTCTAGAATATTCATCCTAAATGAGGTTGTATGTACTCACTCTTAAGAATATATACAGTTGATTAACTTGAACTGTTTAGGAGGCCCCCAGGCAGTGGAACCCGGACCTGTCCTTGGTGCATGAGCTGGCTTTTTGGAATCTCGGGCCTATGCTGAGACACTTTGCTCAGCCTTGGTGTAGGGAGGAGGGGACTGGACCTGTCTCAACTGAATCTACCAGACTGAGCTGACTCCCCAGGGAAGACCTTGCCTTGGAGGAGGTGGGAATGGGGGGTGTATTGGGGGGAAGGCTAGGGGGTGGGAGGAGGGAGGACAGGGGAATCCGTGGCTGATATGTAAAATTAAATTAATTATAAAATAAAAATATTTATTAAAAAAATTTAAAGAAGCCGGGCGGTGGTGGCGCACGCCTTTAATCCCAGCACTCGGGAGGCAGAGCCAGGTGGATCTCTGTGAGTTCGAGGCCAGCCTGGTCTCCAAAGCGAGTTCCAGGAAAGGCGCAAAGCTACACAGAGAAACCCTGTCTCGAAAAAAGAAAAAAAAAAATTTAAAGAAGAATATATAAAATATAGTGCTGTGTGATATCACAGACTAAATTGTTGGAGAAATAAAATTTAAACAAAAATTTCCCATTCCATAAGTCCTCCCCATGGGGTGGTAGAGAGAGACTTATTTTTTGAATAAATATAACCCAGATTGCTGTGCAAACCATATGCATCACAGGAAGATGTAGAATGACATCCCTCACTGTCCCATAGTTATGTAGATACAAATCAATTGCATATATGTTTTTAAGCAGCATGGTAACAATCAGGAAATAAAAGGACTTGACAGTAACATTTGTCATAATGTATAATTTAATGCATTCTAAATCTCCCTGGTAACTAAGTGACCATCTGTGTTCACTAACTGACTTTACTCAAAGAAAACAATCATGTTACTGTTTGTCTGTGGCAGGCAGTAGCTGTGCAGTTTGCAACAGTACATCCTTTAAGGTTGGTTCCCTCCACCCAGTAAAAATGGCAGATAGGCCAGACAGTGGTGCCACACACCTTAAATCCCAGGGCTCAGGAGGTTGATAGAGGGAGACTGATCTCTCTGAGTTCCAGGCCAGTCTGGTCTACAAAACAAGTTCCAGGAGAGCCAAGGCTACAAGGAGAAACCCTGTCTTGAATAACAGAATAAAAAAATAAATAAATATGAAAAAAAGGAAAGAAATGGGGGAGACAGGTAGCAACTAGCAACTTCCTCTTTATTTATTGCTTGTTTATCCTGCACGGAGACACATTCTAGATCCTGTCAAATATGTTAAAAGTCTTCCTGCTCTTCAGAGTGATTTTCAGGCAAAACACACCCACGAACACCTGGTTTTTGACAAAGAAGCCAAAACTGTACAATAGCAAAAAGAAAGCATCTTTAACAAATGGTGCTGGCATAACTAGATGTCAACATGTAGAAGACTGCAAATAGATCCATATCTGTCACCATGCACAAAACTCAAATCCAAGTGGATCAAAGACATCAACATAAATCTATCTACAATTGAACCTGATAGAGGAGAAAGTAGTAAGTAACCTAGAATGCATTGGCACAAGAGACAGCTTCCTAAACATAACACCTATAACACACACACTGAGAGCAACAATTAATAAATGGAACCTCCTGAAACTGAGAAGTTTCTGTAAGGCAAAGGACACAGTAATAAGACAAAACTACAGCCTACAGAATGGGATAAGTGTAGATGTAATCAACCGTCTTATTAAATAAGAAACACAGAGCCGATTCAGAGAAGAAAGCCAAGAGGTCAGAACTAAGAGCCTTACCCTTCCTGCTTCAGCTATCCTGCTTCAGCCAAGAGAGCTCTCTGAAAAAGAGGCCTACTTCCTGTGTGTACGTCTTTAAATACTCTAGATGTTCTGCCTTCTCATTGGTTGTAAACTAAACACGTGACTGCCTTGTCATTGCCTGTATGTACCGCCCTCCAGGTCCTTAAAGGCGTGCGCCACCACCGCCACGCACTTGCTATGGCTCTATAACTCTGACCCCCAGGCAACTTTATTTATTAACATACAATTAAAATCACATTTCAGTACAAGTAAAATACCACCACATTTCCCCTTTTCTATTTTAATAAAAAGGAAAAAAAAAAGAAAAAGGTTATAACTAACAAAAGAAAAACTATATACAAAAGTACAATAACTATATACAATATATACAAATAATAAATGTCTAAACAATGTCTAGTCCATTTGTATTTGACAAATTCAGAGATGATAATTTCATTATCCTATTTTGTTAAGTCCAAAATGTATCTAATTCACTTTCTATCCTAATTAATCTTCAACTAACTAACCTTCAACTATAACTAACTAATCTTCAACTCCCTCAGAGACCCAAGAAGGAAATAATATTAGCTAACAAAAATAAAAACAGAAAGTGCATGCAAGCAACTTCCAAAAAATTTGTGAGTTGACAGAAACAGCCAACTGCCTGGAGAGTCACCTGAGGTTTCTCCGCAATGCTGGGGCATCATCTTCAGCCTATATAGGCTTAGCATATCTGACAGACTCATTTGTGAAGTAGGATGTACACAAGGTCAACAGTTCAACCTCACATTGGGTGAGAGCAGTCCATGCACCAGAAAGACCTGAATTCCACTAATGTCATGTCATGATTCAGGACTTTAAATTCTGGAAAATGTTGATGGTTTTTTAGTTCAGCTCTCCATTCTTCTTGGCTGTGTACATATGGCTTCATCTCAGCATCCCGTTCTTCTCCACATCTATCAAATGCCAGTCTACTATTGAGAGGTGTGAGTTTAGTTTCTCTTCAAGAATAACTGTTTCAGCTGCTGTTCCATAGCACATCAGAAGCCATCGGCCCACTGCCTGTTCAGCTGCCTTCGAAGAAAAGGGCACTGTACCTTTTCCGAGTTGCGAAGGCCACGTCAGGGATTGTGCCATATTGTCCTGGCCTCAGAAGATGCCTTTTGATAAAGCCATAACCACTCTTGTTTAGGCAAGAATCAGTAGTCCTTTGTTTCATGTCCTGTCTGTCCATTTTGTCATCAGTTGATTCGAGGATACTTTGTTGTCCAGTGGCTAACTTTTGCCACAATGAAAGCTAACTCCATACGCAGTTTCTTCAATGCCCATATTTTCTCTGAAGTAGATTGGTACTGCCAGGAGACGACATGTCTCATAGTCATAACAAAAAAGAAAAAATTTCTAAGTTATTAAAACATTTTAAATGCCATATTCTGTAGTTCTCTGAAGGGTTTGAAGATGACCTATCTAAAATATATCTGCTCAATTTTTAAAACATATCTAATATGACTACAAGTTCTATTGTAATGTCTACCTACTAACTATCATTTCTTTATATCCTAATGGTAATAATAACATTCAAGGATCAGAAAATTGCATTGTTAAATGAATGATATAAGTACAATTAGAAATATACATATAGCATTTTCTAACAATATCAATTTCAATATATATAATTTGTATATAATATAAAACAATCCAATCCAATGGAAAGTATTTAAAACTAGTAATTGTCTTTTTCTTCTTCTTTCTTTCTCTCTCTTTTTTTTTAAAATAAGAACCTTAAATCTAATCTGCTTAGTCTTTTTCCTAACCCTTGACAACTTGTAACCAACCCCCCTAAACAATGAAAATTATCCCAGACCCAAAACCCATTAAAAAGACCAAAAAACCACCCACCCCACACCACCTCTTTGGGAATGTGGGCGTCGTATTCTTAAAATTGCTTCCTGCTGGGTATGGGCGAAGTTATCTTTATCCTGAAAGAAAAATTTTAGGTTAATTGTCAAATTCTAGGAAAGGTAACTATATCCTTCATTATCCATTCTGTGTATAATGCCAAAGTTCAGGGTTTATCTCAAGTCCTTATTCAAGTAGTCTTTGAGACTGGATCATCTCAGCTAGTCATCTCAAAATTGCTCTGAGCACCTTGTAGTTCAAAGCTGATCTGTAGATGATGTTTGTCAGCTTAGTGATGGTATTATTGTCCACGTGGAATTGTTGTTGTTGTGGGGCCCCAACTTCTTCCTGGAGACTTCAGTTGATGTTAGGCCTGGCCGTGAATTCCTGCAGAAAACTGATAAGAGACTCGAACACAAAGACATATATATGCAGCTAATTGAAGCCCTTTTTTTTTTAGAATTAATCAGTACTCTATATGACCATTCATATCTTAGCGAAGTTTAAAATGTATATATATATATATATATATATTAATCTTGTAAGTTTTGATATAAAATTTATACTTTAAGAAAAGTTTAAAGAATCAGAATAGAATCAAAGAGTTGAGATTAGTAATAGAATAGTCCCTTAATTAATTTGGCTTTTCTCCTGTCTCATAGCAGAAGATGGCTCTTTTATTCTGGCATGATACAGGGAGTTTGCATTTTCCTTTTAACAACATGCTTGAGTTTAAAGAAGGAGAGAGCCATTCTCCAACTCCAAAGTCAGCTTTAAATTTTAATTGGACTGGGACTATTAGAAGACCAATAGTGTTAAATCTTTAGAGAAAAGCAGAAACAAACATTTAGGAAGACATAAAATTTTTTAGATAATATATACCCATACGCCATTTCACTCTGCTTCCTGGGATAGATGATTTGTCCCTTTTCTTCAGTTGTCTTATTTGTCCAGTGTTCTTCAGATTCCTTAACCTTCATTCTCCTAAAAGACAAAAACAAAAACCTTTCCCCAAGACTAATTTTGGGGATGTTCCTTTTTGGCAAGTTATTATCTGATTAAATGAAAAGACATGTGTTACTGGTATAAGTTAGTTTAAATTGGATGTTCATGTTGGTTTAATTAAGAAACCTAATTAAGAGGTTTCTCTTGTTCAAATCAAACCTTTATCAATTTTGATGGTACCCACAACTTATCTTCTCCTGTAGAAACAAAAGCAAAACCTCGTCCCCAATGTAACACATACCCTGGTTTCCATTCTGAGGTCAGCACATCCTTAAAATATATAGGCTGATTTAATTCTGTAGTTTTTTCTATTATCCAATGTCTCTCTGCAGCTGTTGTTCCTTTCTCATTGGCATTAAGAAAATTCAAAGTTAATAGAGCATTATGCAGTCTATTTCTGGGGGTTTTTGTTGCCCCTTTCTGTTTATTTAGCATATCCTTTAGAGTTCTGTTTGATCTTTCTATAACTGCTTGACCTGTAGGATTATGTGGTATGCCTGTAATATGCTTTATATTGTAATAAGCAAAAAACTGTTTCATTTTAACAGAGACATATGATGGAGCATTGTCAGTTTTGATTTGTGCAGGTATACCCATGATGGCCATAACTTCTAGCAAATGAGTGATTACAGAATCAGCTTTTTCAGAACTCAAAGCAGTTGCCCACTGAAATCCTGAATAAGTATCGATAGTGTGGTGTACATATTTCAGTTTTCCAAATTCTGCAAAGTGAAACACGTCCATCTGCCAGATTTCATTCCTTTGAGTACCTTTTGGGTTACATCCTGCTGGTAATGGCGTTTGATTGAAGGAACAAGTAGGACATTTCCTTACTATTTCTTTGGCTTGTTGCCAGGTTATGGAAAAATCCTTTTTTAAACCTTTACTATTGACATGATGTTTTTTATGACATTCTGAGGCCTCCAGCACATTTCCTATTAATAACTTATCAATCTCATCACTGCCTTGTGCTAGAGGGCCTGGCAGACCAGTATGGGATCGAATGTGAGTTATATATAAAGGATGACTCCTTTTCCTGATTGTATCTTGTAATTGAATAAATAATGAAGTTAATTCTGAAGCATCAGGGATAAATTCTGCAGTCTCAATATGTAATACTACTCTTTCAGCATACTGAGAGTCAGTTACTATGTTGAGAGGTTCTGAAAAATCCATTAATACCAACAGAATAGCATCTAATTCTGATTTTTGAACTGAATTATAAGGACTTTGAACCACTTTACTTAAATTTTCTGATTTGTAACCTGCCTTTCCTTGTTTGTTGGCATCTGTATAAAATGTACGAACACCAGATATGGGCTTTACCCGTACAATTCGAGGCAAGATCCAATCAGCTCACTTTATAAGATCAATTCTATTGCTTTTGGGATATTTGCTGTTAATTTCTCCCAAAAAATTACTGCAAGCTCTTTGCCAAGGTTCACTTTCTGTCCATAATTTTTCAATGTCCTCCTTAGTTAAAGGTACGACAATTTCTGCTGGGTCTATTCCTGCTAATTGACGAAGTCTCAATTTTCCTTTCCAAATCAAGTCAGAGATTTTTTCCACATAAGTTTTTAATTTTTTGTTTGGTTTATTTGGTAAAAATATCCATTCTAATATAATATCTTCCCTCTGCATTAATATTCCTGTAGGAGAATGCCTAGAAGGTAAAATAACCAAAATGCAATCCAGCTTTGGATCAATACGATCCACGTGCCCTTCATGTACTTTCTTTTCTACCAAGGCCAATTCTTTCTCAGCTTCAGGTAATAATTCTCTTGGACTATTTAAGTCCTTGTCACCTTCTAAGGTTTTGAACAAATCATGCAGTTCATCATTTTTTACCCCAACAATAGTTCATAGATGAGAAATATTTCCAAATAATCTTTGAAAGTCATTAAGAGTCTGTAGTCTATCTCTCCTAATTTGCACCTTTTGGGGTCTAATTTTTTGTAGCTCTATTTTATATCCTAAATAATTAATAGAATCTCCTCTTTGTATCTTTTCAGGAGCAATTTGTAATCCCCAGCAAGGCGAAATTTTCTTTACGTCTTCAAACATTCTTTCTAAAGTATCTGCATTTGAGTCAGCTAGTAAAATATCATCCATATATTGATAAATTATAGATTTAGGACATTTTTTACGTATCACTTCCAATGGCTGTTGTACAAAATATTGGCACAGAGTTGGGCTATTCAACATTCCCTGTGGGAGGACCCTCCATTGAAATCTTTTAACCGGTTGAGAATTATTATAAGTAGGCACTGTGAAAGCAAATCTTTCTCTGTCTTTTTCTTGTAACGGTATTGAAAAGAAACAGTCTTTTAAATCAATAACTATGAGAGGCCATCCTTTTGGTAACAGAGTAGGCAGAGGAATTCCAGATTGTAGAGAGCCCATTGGCTGAATTACTTTGTTAATTGCTCTAAGGTCTGTTACCATTCTCCATTTACCAGATTTCTTTTTAATAACAAATACAGGAGAATTCCAAGGGCTGGTTGATTCCTCAATATGCTGAGCATTTAACTGTTCTTCTACCAGCTCTTCTAAAGCCTGGAGTTTCTCTGTTGTTAAAGGCCATTGCTGGACCCATACAGGCTTGTCTGTTAACCATTTTAAAGGTAGAGCTGTTGGTGTCTTTGGAAGATCATCAGTTGTTGTGCCCTGTTCTTGTATAATATGGATGGCTGGTGACCACTCAGAATAATGCCTTCTAATATTTCTCTCAGAAACATGTGCTAATTTATGATTTGTTTCTGAGATTGGAGGGATGTTAATCTGAGTATTCCATTGTTGCAACAAGTCTCGACCCCACAAGTTCATAGCTATGTTAGCTATATATGGTTTCAATTTTCCTCTCTGTCCTTCTGGACCTATACACTCGAGCCATCTTGCACTCTGTTTCACCTGAGATAATGTCCCAATTCCTAACAGTTGAACATTTACCTCCTGAAGAGGCCAAGTTGGATGCCAAAATTCTGGTGCAATTATGGTAATGTCCGCACCTGTGTCTACCAGACCAGACAACAAAACACCATTTATTTTTATCGATAATTTTGGTCTTTGTTCATTAATAAAAGTTTGCCAAAAAATTTTCTTTATATTTGCTCCTGAATTTTCTATTCTCTCTGTTTCATCATCCTGACCAGCATGACTTATTCCAATAGGCATTTGGTTATTTAATTGCTCTGGGTAGGGGTTTCCTCTACGACTGCAGGAAAGGTTTGAACTGGATTTGCTATTGGGGCCTGCATGAGGCCCCTCTGGGAATTTCCCGAAGACTGAGGCAAAGGATTACCCTGTCTGTCCCTTGTTGATCTACATTCGTTGGTCCAGTGTTTTCCCTTACCACACCTTCTGCATACTCCAGAAGGAAGGGGCTTTCTGTTGCCATTGTTCCTTGAAGAAACATTGTTTCTAGGAATGACCTGTTTACAGTCCCTTTTCAAATGTCCTTGCTTTCCACATCCAAAACATCTAACATTCCTCAAACCTTTTGAAATTGCTTCTCCTACCCACGTATCATCATGTTCATGAGCTTCAACATTAACCGTATCTCTAATCCAATCTTCCAAAGGTGCAGATCTTGCCTTTAACGGCCTGATTATTGTTTTGCATGCTGCATTCGCATTCTCAAAGGCCAAAGATTCAATTATTATCTTACTAGCTTCTGAATCCGGGACCATTCTCTTTACTGCTGAAGCCAGTCTTTGTAAAAAATCTGTGAAAGATTCTTTTGGGCCTTGTACAACCTTTGTAAATGACTCAGTTTTTTTCCCTGGTTCCTCAACTCTGTCCCATGCATTCAAGGCTGCTGTTCGACATAAAATTAGGGTTTGGACATCATATAAACATTGTGTTTGTGCTGAAGCATATTGACCTTCTCCAATAAGCTGATCCTGGCAGACTTGTATTCCTTTATCCCTCCACTGCTTTTCTATGTTTTTAGCTTCGTCCTTGAACCAAGTTAGCCACTGAAGCCTTTGACTGGGTTCAAGAACAGCTTGTGCCAGCTCCCGCCAGTCCTGTTGTACAATCCTATTATATGTTGACCAAGAGTTTAACATTTGCTTTACATATGGGGAATGCATACCATAAGATACTATTGCCTCCTTAAACCTTCGTAAATCTATCATTTCAATTGGAGCCCAAATATTTTGTGTAGTCATTTGATCAGGTGACTGCTGTATGGTTACTGGACAAACTAAGGGTGACTGTGTGAAAACAGGCTTTCTTTCTGTAACCCTATGATCCAATCTTGAAGCAGCTTCACTGTTAGTTTCTTCTGTCTGAGTTTTTACAGGTTTAATAGGTTTTTCTAAAGCTGTCATCCTGGCACTTAAATTGACTATCTTTTTAAATAGTAAAATGAGGATAAACATAGTAATAAAATGCATAATTCGATCAACAGTAATCTTCTCATATAGCTGTTCCATTGTCAGACTGTCTAAAATTGCAAACAAATTTTCTTCCAATGTACACAGAAAACCCATTTTTTTTTAATGTGGAAAATTTTTTTTTCTTTTAAATAGTTTCCTTTAAAATATCTGATATGTTAAGTGACTTACCAAGTCCTTGTAGAACAGTACCAATCCGAGGGAATTTCAAACAGCCACCTAGTGTCCGAGGTGTGAGTCCAGAGAGAGAGAGAGAGAGAGAGAGAGCAAGCAAGCGTAGCCACAAGTTCTGCCTAAGAGCTTGAATCCAGACACGTGTTCCCGCTTGAGCCTAGTCAAGCCTTGGCTCTGGCTACCTTAAGCTCCAACCATGTGCGTTGGTTTTACAGGCAGGGGCCCTGTTCGGCAGGGCAGGCCTGAGTTGTTTGTAGCACTGGCTTTAAGCAAGTAGCTCAAGGTTAGTCCGGCCTGAGGCCAAGCCGACCTGGGCCCGGGCTAGGGAGCCGGCCGCCCTGGCGGGAAACCAGACCTGCTGGCCGCCCTGGTGGGAACCCGGACCTGCCGCCAAGCCAAGTTAAGCGGTTTTAATGGATTCTTGTCACGTTGGGCGCCAAATGTAGATGTAATCAACCGTCTTATTAAATAAGAAACACAGAGCCGATTCAGAGAAGAAAGCCAAGAGGTCAGAACTAAGAGCCTTACCCTTCCTGCTTCAGCTATCCTGCTTCAGCCAAGAGAGCTCTCCGAAAAAGAGGCCTACTTCCTGTGTGTACGTCTTTAAATAGTCTAGATGTTCTGCCTTCTCATTGGTTGTAAACTAAACACGTGACTGCCTTGTCATTGCCTGTATGTACCGCCCTCCAGGTCCTTAAAGGCGTGCGCCACCACCACCACGCACTTGCTATGGCTCTATAACTCTGACCCCCAGGCAACTTTATTTATTAACATACAATTAAAATCACATTTCAGTACAAGTAAAATACCACCACAGATAAGATCTTCACCAACCCCCACATCTGACAGAGGGCTAATCTCCAAAATATATAAGGAACTAGACAGGAAAATACCAAAGAATCCAATTAAATAAATGTTCTACAGATCTAAACAGAGAAATTTCAACAGAAGAATCCCAAATGAACAGAAAACATTTAAAAAATGGCTCAACATACTCTGTCATCAGGGAAATGCAAATCAAAACAACTCTGAGATACCATCTCATAACTGCCAGAATGGCTAAGATCAAAAACACTGATGACAGCTTGTATTGGAAGGTATGTGGAACAAGGGGAACACTTCTCCACTGTTGGTGGGAGTGAAAACTTGTACAGCTACTTTGGAAATCAGTATGGCAACTTCTCAGAAAATTAGGAAGCAATCTACCTCAAAACTCAATGGTATCACTCTTGGACCTATACCCAAGAGATGGTCAATCATACCACATGGACAGTTGCTTAACTATGTTCATAGCAGCATTATTTATAATAGTCAGAACCTGGAAGCAACCTAGATGACCCTCAACCAAAGAACAGATAAAGAAAATATGGTACATATACAAAATGGAGTATTACTCAGCTTTAAAAAACAATGACAACATGAAATTTGCAGGCAAATGGATAAAACTAGAAAATATCATCCTGAGTGAGGTAAACCAGACTCAGAAAGACAAACATAGTATGTACTCACTCTTAAGTGGATACTAGATATAAAGGATATTCAGATTACAATTCACAGCTCCACAGAAGCTAGGAAAAAAGGTGATCACCTTGGAAAGGGGAAACAAGAGTACATCTTCATGAGTAAACTGTGGATGGGGGGGGGCAATAGACGGGAGCAGATGGAGCATGAGAACATGAGAGAACAGGATGGTTGAGCTGGGGGAGGGACAGAGTGGGAGAGCAAGAAAAGAGTTATCTTGACAGAGGGAGACATTATGGGGCAAGGAAGAAGCCTGGTGCTAGGGAAATTCCCAGGAATCCACAAGGATGACCCTAGATTAAGACTACTAGTGATTGTGGTAAGGGTGCCTGACCTGGTCTATCCTGGTAATCAGATCAGTGGATACTCTGTCATCATAGAGCCTTCATCTAGTAACTTATGGAAGCAGATACAGAGATCTACAGCCAAGCACCAGGCTGAGCTATGTGAGTCCAGTAGAAGAGAAGAAAGAGAGATTATATGAGCAACGGAGGCGGGATCAAGATCACAATGGGGAAATCTACAAACACAACTGATCCAAGCTCATAGGAACTCAGGAAAGTTAGACCAACGGCTGTGAAACCTGCATGGGACCTTTCTAGACCCTCTGCATATGGGAGAGAGATACGTAGCTGGGTCTGTTTGAGGGTACCCTGGTAGTGTGATCAGGATCTATCCCTGGTGCAGGAGCTGGCTTTCTGGATCCTGTTACCTATGGTGCAACAACTTGGTCACTCTTGATGCATGGGGGGAGGGCCTTGGCCCTGCCTTAACTGAGTGTATCAGGCTTTGCTGTCCCTCCATGGGAGAACTTACCCTTTTGGAGGAGGGGATGAAGGGTGGGTTGGGGAGGGGAGAAAGGGTAAGGGGGAGCAAGAAGAGGGATGAGAGAGGGATCTGTGGTTGGTATGTAAAATGAAAACAAAATTTAAAAACAAAACAGAACAAACCAAACAAACACTGGTAGGACACTTGCATAGTATGCTGTGCTCTAAAAGTTACAGTTCCTAAAGTAATTACATAAGATAAGCAAATTTTTTCTTCAATTTAATAGAATTTACTAACGTCCCTACTTTTATTATAGCATTTGTCCTTACTAAATGAAATAAGATGTAAAAGAAAAGAAATATACTTGTATACATATAAAAAAAAAGGATGATGAAATAGTTGAGAAAAATCAATTAAGATTCTTATGTCAACCTCCTTAATAATGATAAAGCAAAGAAAACTAGTTATTATAATAAAATATAGATGTCTTATTGCAACATATAGCTGTATTAATAAAAAATTAGAGTTTCATTATGGAAGTTAAATATTGTCTCCAACTCATTCTCCCAGTGTAGAAATTGTGGGTGCCAGAGAATTCTCTGTGACACTGGGATCAGAACCGCACAGTACATGAAAAAGAATAATTCACTCCTCTTAGTGTTTTTCTTTGGTATTTTTTGGGTCCTGCTCTCCATGTAGGTGTCAGACCCGATACCCAAGAATGGGATATTCAAAATGACTTTTGTACCTGTGATTAATCGCTCATTGAAATTTTGTTTTAAATAATAATGCTGGTAAGCTGCTGTCTTTCCATCGTTTTGATATCATCATGAGAGCTGTTTCAGTCAAGTGAATTAGCCAGTTTTCTGCCCAGCTTCTGCTAGCTGATATACAGAATACAAAAGTTTTTCTCAGAGGATTTCAAGTAGACATTTATAGCCTATTGTGACATTTAATTTATTATTATAGTTTTGATTCAGACCTAAGGTAATGCAATTAATGTTTCAATAAGTATTATGAAAGAAGAAATCCTATCTAACTTTTGTCCTCTAGGGTTGCCATAACAAAGTAAATTAGCTTGAATGATAAACAACTAAAAGAAACGTTGTCTCATCATTTTCTAGTCTCCAAATGTCAGGGATAGGCTTAAATGGGAGGGTGCTGACAAAGTTCACTTCCTTGCTTGAAGATGGTTATGTGCTATGTGCTCATGTGACCTTCCCTGAAAGGTCAACTTATCCTGGGACTATAGCCATCCCCCTTTCTTTCCTTATGTAGATACTCTTTCTCTTAATCAGGCCCACCCTATTTATGTCCATTTAATTTAACACACATTTCTTGCTTAATTCTACTATTTCCAAAGAGTGAAGACTAACATAGTTTTCACACATGAATTTTTGAACAACACAATTATTCATCCTATAATATTACTTAGTATTATCTCCAAATTGTACAATGGAAGTAACCAAATAGTGTGCTTTAGGTATAATTTATACTTTAACTATATAAATATATTCACTTGTTAACTCATCAAAATTGTCTATATATTAATTATCCTTTCAAGGAAATTTTCAAGTAATTTCTTGAGGAAGTTGATAGGTGAAAGCTAACCCCTTAAAAAATGTATTGTTCCAAAAGAATTCAAGAACTTAATAAATGAGAGGATTACATTAAGGAACATGCTTTGATGAATATCAGCATTTGTACAAAGAGCAAAGGTACAGAAAATAGGACTGTGAATTTTAGTAGATCTTATACAATAATCTGAAACAAGTTGAGTTCAAGTCTAGTTACAGAAACTTTATAAGTTATATTCCAAATCACAAACTGAAAATTTGGATAACTAAAAGTGATCAAATTGACTGGTTATCCTTAGAGAAGAATAGCATCTGAGTATTTATTTAACATTAAATATAATTAATTTCAGACATAGTATAGGAATCAATATGAATGGAGAACAGAAAACTTAAAGGGGCTAAAGGAAATCAGAATTTTAACTTAGGAAATGTCTGATAATTTGTCTGCAATGAAATGGAAGCATTTTGTTTGGAAGGAAATGAAAAAATAAAAACAAATCATAAGCACACAATAATTTATTAATAAACGATTTAAATATATAACTAAAGTTAAACACATTTTAATCAACCTAAATATAATATAAGCAAAACCAAACATTATAAGCATTCCACTCACAAGGAAATACTGCCAGCCTTAAAAATTAATAAAAAAAATCTCCTCAAACTTGGTTGAACACTTCTTTGTTTGTTTGTTTTTGTTTTTGTTTTGAGACAGGGTTTCTCTGCATAGTTTTGATGCCTGTCCTGGAACTCTGTAGACCAGGCTGGCCTCAAAACTCATAGAGTTCAACTTTCCTCTGCCTCCCCAGTGCTGCAATTAAAGGAGTGCAACCACCACCCAGAAGTTGAACACTTTTTATGTATTACATTTTGTTAGTAAGCCTGATGTACAGTCATGTGTTAAAATCACCAATGGCTACCATATATAGGATACTATTTTAGTTTCCATTAAGATGCAAACTATTACAACACATGGTTTCATTTTATTTCAAATGAGAACAAACAATGCTAAGAACTGTGATGGTATAAATTAGTGAAAAAATGGAACAAAAAATGCTATATGTTGGCTCACTTGTTTTCTTATTTGCACTCTGAGAAACAATTTGTTATTATCATGCAGATTTCACTGCACATTCTCAATGAAGCTAATTTAATCCTCGCTATAAAACCAATATGGAGCCTGTAATGCTGGTCTTAAATAAACATCTAGTCATTGTAATAACTAAGGTCATTCATGTAAGACAATAAATAGAGTTTATAAGCATTAACAGGATAATTTAAAGTAATTTGGAGTAAACTTATAGATTTAAACATTACATATGAAGACACGATGAGCAGGGTTGTTGGCATGCCACGAACTTATTTTATAAATAAATTTATTTAAGCTACATAATTTTATTCATGGACAATTCACAAAGTCTGATGTCATAGAACCAGAGAATAGAACAAGAAATACCAGAGACTGGGGAAGAAAGGGTAACAGAAGAACTGGGGGAGATTGTTTAAACAGAAGAAAAGGTCACAGATTCCTAAGAGAATTAAGTTCTGGTGAACTATTACACACAAGAGGGTTTATACTTAAGAGTCATTCTTGTTACATTTCAGAATATGTAGATGAGAACTCTTGGGATATGCTCATCGCACAAATAAATAAATAAATAAATAAATAAATAAATAAACAAATAAGCAACGCTTGATTACTCCAAAAGCTAAACATGTTTTTTGATCATTGTGTGTCCTATACATACATTAAAGTATCACAATGTATTTAATCAATATTCAAAAATGTATTTTTATTAAAAAATATAAGAAGCAAATAATAAAATGATAGTTTAATGCTGCTATATATGATGCTATATTATATATACGCACATTTATGCATAAACACTCACACTGAAATATTGAAAGCAAGAAGAAGTATGTGAGATTCAAGGATAAAGCAAAATATATGTTTTTAAATAGGCAATGTTTTCTTATTAAATTCAAAGATCATGTTTGGAGTATTCTCTTTATTATACCATAAGCTGTCAGAAATTGTTCTTATTTTTGTAGTACATACTATATATAACAAATTATTCCATATAAATGCATAATAAGTAACACCTAAGTATAGAATTTAAAGTATGTAGTTCATTGGTATTAATGACATTTGGTACTAAATGTTTAAAATGAAAATATGACCAAGACTGAAATGTAGTGTATGCTATAACCACTTTGTGATACTAACCAAAGATTGTAGTCCAACTCAACAAAAAAAAAAGAAAAAAAACATAAAATCTTTTCCACCAGCAAGGCCTGAAATTCCTACTTTTTAAAACTGTCACTTAAGGAGAACCCAGTCTTGCATTAAAGACTTCCCTTTTTGCTGGTAAGACTGTTGTGTGCATTTCTCAAATCTGCAGGACCAGCTATGGTCATGTACTGATGTTTGCTAGACAAAGAAGTTGCAATCTGTTCACTCAAGCCATGTAGCCTGCCTTGCTCAGAGCTGCACCTGCCATCCACGTTTACCTGCCTATGCACACCTGCTCTGGAAGCTGCATCGAGAAGCAAGTTCTTTCCATGGGCAATTTGGTGACCATATGCCATTCATTTTTCCAACTGCTCAATTTCTTTGCCAAGACCCCATGTGTGAGAGTCTGCAGATAATAATTTTGCACATACTGATAAAATTCAAGTTTCTGAACAATGAGGAACTTGGTACAAATCAGTCCAGAAAAAAATACAAAATATTTTCATATTCTTCTCTTGTGTTAGTGTTAGAAAATACAACTTGGCCCTGTCCCTGAGACCTAAATACAGTTGTAGTGTATACTTCAGCACCAGTCTCTATATTTGGAACCAATGAACATGAGAAATTTAACAGCCAGTTTTATAGAATGTTGCACCGTTCTTAGCACAGAATTATTAAAGATGTAAAACAAAAGATACCTATAGTGCTGATAGTAAAAATGCTAATTTGATAAAAAATTCACCTCTTTTTCTGTAAATAGCTATTTATTTACATTGCTATCATTGTTAGGAAATATTCATGGAAAAGTACACAGATAAGCGTGCATATACACAGATGCATATATGTATACTCTTACATATCTCCCTCCAATAATAAGGAGGGCCCATTCATTCCTCAAATGGGGATTCACTTGAATATGCAGTGTGCATTTGGTGGAGCATTTTTTTGACAATTGATATAAAAAATTAAACATGGTTCATTTTGAACCAGACAAAATGATATTTACTTTTCTTCTACTTGCCAACAATGCCTTTACAATATTTTGCTTATACATGCATTCACACTACCTACATTGGTGTCAACATGAATTCCTTTTAATATAATAGAAAACATATGATTGAAATATTGTCTTATGACTTTAGTTTGGCCATAATTTAGAACTTCAAAGAGTAAGGGATGAGCTATATATATGGGTATGTTCAAGAAGAAACATTGTGTGTAAACATGAAAAATATAATTAAGATTTGTATGTGATAATTTCAAAATAAATACAAAGAAAAATATACATGAAAAAGGTAAGAACAGTTTTTCTTTGAAAGTTCTGTGTTGAACATTATTATAAAAACACAATATCAGATGAATACATTTTCCAGTGACAAGATCAGAGAAATGAAACAATTTCAATATTCTTAATACTATATTTCTGGAAAGACAGGAGTGCTTTAAGGAAGGAAAATTGGAAAGTGTAGCTAGATAATTCACATTTCTTTCATATAGGAAGGAAAAATACATCAGGTTTTGGATAAATGACTTTATATTTTCTTCATATTAAAAAATATAAGGTATCAACAACAAAGGAAACTTCACCCACGCCCACTTCTTTTTTGGAGTGAGGAGACAGATCCATATGAACACACATTGATGAACTTTTTATGGTGAAAGATGTATCTGACAATTTAATAATAGCTTAAATGAAAACCCTTGTATTTTCATTTTCAAAGCAACTTAAATTGTGTGAATTAGAACTGTATCTGTCACCCATGTGTAAGACTTGCCTCTTTGTATTATCATGTCTGTACTCTCGGCAGTGAGGTAAAAGTTGACACTCTATAATGAGATGATTACTTATTAGCAGCTTTAGATAGAGATATGAGTTAGCATACCATGTTCAGGGGAATTAAATAAATATTTAAACCTGGTTATTTGATGTACTAACTGTATAATTACACTTTTGGTGAAAATCAGCAAGAAAATTATACATGCATAAATGAAGGGAGATAAATTTGTATATAATACTTCAAAATAAAGTGTTGAAAATGATACAAGCATAATAAGAGATGAATAATAAAATACATGAGAAAGACGAGGGTCACTTTCACATAGCATGTGCAATTAGCTCTTCAGTGTTTCCTTCTCATCAGCAGTTTTTGTAATATTTATAAAGCAGAATGGGAAAGTTGATTTTTGGCTTTCCATTTGTGTATCTCTGGGTAAAAGTTACCGTTTGAAATGAGGATGGAGAATATGAAAGCTATTAGCAGTAAGAAGTATAAATAGGAAACATTAACTTTAAAACACGAACTTGAAAAGATCTAACCAATTCTAGGCATGCCTGTGCCTTCCTATTATTACAATACTTGTGAGGAGAAGGCAGGAAGATCAACAGTTCAAAGTCATCCAGTCATCCTCAGCTAAATAGCAAGTCACAGGACAACCTGTGATACATGACACCCAGTCTCCAAAAATACTCCCTACCATGCCCCGCAAAAGCAGGAAACAATCGTGTTACACACACGCACACACACACACACACACACACACACACACACACACACACACACACAGAGAGAGAGAGAGAGAGAGAGAGAGAGAGAGAGAGAGAGAGAGAGAGAGAGAGAGAGAGAGAGAGAGTTTTGTAATTACCCTACAATGAGAGAGTAGATTTGTGTAATTCATTGAGCAATCACTCTGATTCATTAATACCTTTTCCTAATTGCAATTACTATAATCTCTTCTAAGAGGCAGATTTCTAACACGACTTCACTGCTTAACACTTTTCAGTAACTTCCCTTTTATCTTAGCAGTTAATCCTTTGATATGGATGCTTTTGACTTTAAATTAATGGGACTCTTCGCTCTTCTAGTTCCTATGGTAGATGATAGTTTACCACTTTCTCAAGGACATCTCTGGCCTTCTCTAGATTATCTGACTTTTCGCCATCATAAAAAGTGAGGATCTCTTAATTCTTCTTTGGAAATATTAATCAGTTACAGGTATTTATTCAATGGCAATCTTTTGCAGAGACAAAAGTTGATTTTTAAAGGATATAAAATATCTATACACATTTAAATATTGCAGTATAAATGAAACATATAATTGTCTTGTCACAGTAACTAGCATTTGATCGCAATCATTTATTGTTTAAAAGTGTTGATGAGACTCAAAATCACCACTACTAAAATTATTTTGAATTATGTAGTAATTTTTTGTGGACTATAGCTATATTATAATATTTTAGGCAGCCATAATGAAACTTTTCTCCCTTCTGCTCTAATAACTATCTTTGATAAATACTCACAAAAGAAAACTTAGTTTTCTCCAAGGAGTCTCACTGTGTGTGAAAACCACACTTAAGGGCAGGCCCATACCTTGCAGTAGATGGCCACCACAAAGTGAACTCAGTGGAGATTTCAGAGGGTTTTTGTTTGTTAATTTTTTGGTTTGTTTTTGTCTCACAATGCTTTGTCTGTGCATATGTATTCCCCACAGGTTTTTTTGCTTGTATATCATGGCTTCTAATTTTGTGTTTTTATGGCATTTCTACATGAGCAAAACTGTGCTCACCTGTGGGTGGCTCTGGTCCGTTTGCTTTGGCTCCTTTTTGTTCTGTTAATTTGTTTTGCCTTATGCTGGATTATTTATTTGTTTTCTTTTTGCTCTCTTATTTTCTAATAAAAGATAGAAAGAAAGGGTGTGTGTATTTGGATGGTGAGTGAGGTGGGGAGGGTCAGGGTGGAGCTTGGGGAGGAAATCATGATCAGAGTATAGTATATGAAAAAAGCGTTTTTAAATTTTAAAAGAAAAACATGCACATAAATAAAATTATTGTCACACACCAAAATTAGGAAATCTAAACAACCTAATAAATTATATATAGTAAAATTGGCATTCAAAATTGAAGCCATAAAGTTTCCCATTAAAGTTTGCATTTTCAATATTGAATACATTTAATGTACTTGTCTAACACTGAATAAAAAAAAAAGATAGACTAGCAAAACAATAAGCTCTACATCTACTTTTGTATCTTGTGACCATTACTTGCATTCAGTCCTTCCTTGTTTCCTTATATTTGGATTTTCTTTTCTTTTTCTTCACATTGTGTGTGTGTGTGTGTGTGTGTGTGTGTGTGTGTGTGTGTGTGTGTGTATAGACATATATTATTGACTAAATTATGCATGAAATGGATTGTGGTTTTTTTCTTTCTCAGAATGCGAGATTTCACTTAATGTTATACATTAATCCCAACTATTTTTTTTGCAAATTTTTAACTTCATTTTTCTTTAGATCAAAGTAGTTTTAACTTAATACAACAGCAACCACTACTACCCATATTGCCACCAAAGACAGGTGTATCCTTTTATGACTGAATAACATTGCATTGTATTTACAGAACAGCTTATCTTTATCCATCCTTCTCTTGATAAACAGCTAGTTATATGATTATTTTTACTAAATTATTATGTAATGAATAGTTATATGAGTAATAGGGATTCACAATTTTTATAAATTGTCTTCAAATTTCATTAATTATGAGAAAACCAATATATTGTCAGAAACACATGGAGAAAAATAAGTGCTATAAAGATCAAGATGTGACTTCTAGTTAGCAAGAGAGAAGAATGTCTTTTTTGGCCTTTATGATAAAAATGCTGCTGAATCAAAAAATTCATTAAGTGTTCTGTTAGTTCAACTTGTTTAAAAAGGGGGGGAAAAAAATCAAGCACTCTGTAAAGGAAAAGTACCCGGCTTCTCCACATCTACCATGTTCTTTCTAATTGTACTATCAGGCCACAGAAGACAACAGCCACAAAGTGTATCCTTTGTATCAGGCAGGCTCCATTAAGAGAATGTTCCATTCTATAATGCTACTGTAACAAACTACCACTAGCTTTCTTCTTTTGCAGACTAACAATTGATTATCTCTCATTTCTAAAAGAGACAGTTCAGACTGAGTACATATAGGGGGTTGAAGGCAGAGTCTTTCTAAGTTTTTCCATTTTATAGGTATTACTCATATTCTTTGAAATGCAATATATATGATACTTATTAAACTCTCCCAAGTTAAGCACTTATCATGCGGTCATGATTACATTTTACATTGCAGTGGATGAAACAATAAAGCATCTCTTTTAAAATGAACATTTTCATAGTTTACATGACTATATTGTCATAATGATTCACTCTGTGTTTTTAAGTGAATTTTTGTTATTTGTTAAATAACAGAAATAATATAAAATGAAAAAATGAAGTGTTTTTTTTTACTTAGGCTTCAATTTAAATCATTTAATTTTGTTAATTAGTTTGACTTAAATTATTATTTAAAAATATTTGTAGTTTCCATAGCCACTGACCCAAAACAGGTATTTTTATTTTTTCCTGAGTAAAAGCTTTAGAGGAAAATGTTTCACAAAATCTGTCATTAATTAATACAATTTCTTAATTTCTCCAATAAAGATATTTTATTTGAGTTACTTTAATATAGTTTCTCTAAAAGCTTTGCTAGCCACTTTCAGGGTAAAACATTTGTTCTCCTATACTGCCATCTGGTGTTCTTATTGTATATTACTTGTTCTGGAAAGAATCTCAAAGTGAAGGAATTTCTCTTTAAATACATTACAACAGTAAAATACATTTTGCCTTTATTTCCAAGGAATCTAAATATAAGAAAGTTGTAAACAACATTCTTTATCCTTTAGGTCTAAGATATAATTTTGTACTCTCTCAGAAGTTTGTTTTTGGATATTTAAAGTAATTTTTGTCTTGCTTTTGCACTCCGTTCCTTATTCTTCTGTTTTCACACATCTCAGATTTGTTTTGATTCCAAACATTTTCTTTCTTTCCTAGTGTGCCATACTATTTTAGCAGTCTCAGAGGTAGGCAGAGAGGCTAAGACAGACTCCATGTGACATATTGGTCACTAGTACAACGTAAATCATGTATTTTAAAAATGAAAATGATCATGTTATATACTTGTGATTGCTTATTTTACACATAGATGAAGAAGTAGACTTAAAGAAATTAAATGAATCATCCAGCTAATTCACCATATGCAGAGTTAGGCTTAACACTTATTCACGCATCCAATAATCTTTCCTCATTTTAACACTGACAATCAGCTCATTTGCATAGCTCTATAACCATTTTACATGCATGAGAAACTTTTTTATCTAGCTTGTTTATTTTCTAACTATATATTTTTAGTAGTTCCTGGAGAATTTTGTATGTCCCATTTTGATTAATTTCATCTCCTCCAACTTCTTCCAGATTCATCTCATCTTCCCTAAAAGAATCTCATCAAGTCAAATTTGCACCAAAAATGACTGGTTATGGCCTTCCACTGGAGCATGGACAACTTACTATTATAGAAAAGTGAATCTTCCTTCTCTAGCTGTTATCAATTGATAATAGTTTCTGTGCTGAAGGTCAGACTTCATGCCCAGCTCACTTTCCACACTGGTGTTTGATCTGGCTTAGTCTTCTACTGACTTCGTGCTTGTTTTTACACCACTGTGAGAGTTCGTAAGTGAGCTATCCTGCTGTGTCTGGAAGACACTGTTTCCTTGAAATCATCTACTGTCCCTGCATCTTACATGCTGTCTGCCTCTTTCCCCACAACGGTCCCCGAACCTTCAGAGGAACAAGGTGTGATATAGATGCTTCATTAGGGGGATGAACCTTTCTTATTCTCTAATTCTCTACACATTGGTGAGTTTGGGTCTTTCTGTTGATCATTGTCTACTGCAAATAGAACTTTCTCTGATGGCGGGCTGAGAAAAGTGTCAACCCACAGGTATAATTCTAAGTTATTTGGATTTATTTAAAACTACATCCATTTAGCAAAGTAATAATAATAGTCCCTCCACTAGAGACTATTGCCTGCTTAACATTTTTTTCTTGCCCGATAAGGATATCAGGTATGAGTTTATTCATATGGTGCCGGCCTTTGATCCAATCACAAAGCCACTGGATATGTTTGCAATGTTTGTGCCACTATTTCACAGGTAGTCATGTATTTCCTGGTTAATTATCATTGGTATCTTAAAGGGCACTCTTCATTTTTAGGAGCTAGAAACCTAACCTAGTGCCTTGAACATGCTAGAAATGCCCTCTTCCACTAGAACAGCCCTTGCATGAGATAAATAGTTAGATGCAGTCATTTTCTTTTATCTTTGCACCACTGTGACCAAACACTTGGCGGAAACAACTTATGGGAGGAAAATTTATTTTCACTCACAGTATGGTGGGATTTCAGTCCAGCACGGGACAAAGGCAGAAAAGTGTGACCTTGGCTGTGTGGAAATAAGTGTGAGTCAGAGTAGCCCTAACACTCTAATGGACCATGAAGCAGAGAAACCAGGTTGGGAGGAGGCAGGAATGACATTAGAAGGTCTTTTTCTAGTACTCTATTGAGCCTTCTGTCCATAGCTCCGACATTATCCATGGGGTTTAACAAAGTGCTACAGGCTGGGGACCAAGTACATAAACTATGATGCTGTGGGTGAAATTTCAAAATCAAGTTCTTTTTTCTCTAAAGATTCGTGACCATTGTATATCACAAAATTAGTCAAACTTTAAGTGTTGTCAAAAATCTTAACCATGTTAAAATGATTCAAAAGTTTAATGTTCAAAGTCTCTATCAATAAAATACAAAAATGAAGTTATTTGCTTACAGTTTATCATAGATCAGATTAAATAGTCCCATTTCTGAAGAAGAACAGGGGCATAGGAACGAATGACTAGACCAAATCAAAAGTGAAACCCAGAAAAGCCAACCTTAAATTTTGTAGCCAAATGTCCAGCCCTTGCAAAATAATGTAGCATAGTCTGGGCTCCCATAGGATTAAGCATCATTGTTCATAGGCCCGAAAAACTGTAGGACACATGTACTATCTCTTGTGTTGGATCTAGTTGTTTCTTGCCGCTTACTATGTAGATGTCCCATTGTCCTGCCATTTCCAGCATCCTAAAGTATCTTTGTAGAAACTTAATCTACACCTTCAGTGCTTTATGCATATCCCACTTCAGAATACCTTGCAATCGATCTGACTGTGCCAGATATTGTCTAGTCACATTTCACAGACTTTTCTCTAGAGCAAATGGGCAGGTGTGATCCCTTAACACTGTACTGTTGAATTTCGTAGGCCTGTAAAATTAAGACCATGTGGACACTGCTCAGTTTTATAGCGAGCTCAAGAAATAGATGGATCCTGTTGATCAATGGAAGTAGGTGCCTCTAAACATCTGTATTGTATGGCTGAACATCAGAAAGCAGTTTTTAGGTGATGCATTTCTGCTTTTTTCAAGCAGGGTACCCTTGTTACTTTATTTAAATGGAAGTCCTTCAAATGGGTGTACAGTTTTTGTTTTCCTTACCTTGGAGTCTTAGGTGGGTAAGGGGTCTCATTCCTATCATCTCTGTATAAGGGACACAACAAAGCCAACCTATTGACAATTAAAGCTGTTTTATCTACTTTAGTTTTGCCTGTAACTTAATTTATCATGTTCCCACACCTGATGCATTCACATGTTGTTTCTGTGTCTCTGTGATTCTGGTTAAACATGATCATCAATAAAACCTATCAGAGCAATAATACTGGGATTGTATCTCAGTGAGTATGTTTTATATAATAGGCATATCAGCATGAATTTAGCTTACAGCACTACATGAGGGGGGCATTTTTATACATGCTTGTTAGTTTTGCGACATGGAAGCAGAATGATAAGAGATTTAAGGCCATTCTCTACTTAGTTACTAGATGTGTTAAAGATATATGTCTTCTCACTGTCAAACAAACAAAAAAAGGCACACCATAAATGTAATGCTGTGTTGAAATATCTAGCATCAAATTAATTAGTCCATTACTTTTGAATTCAACCTTTTCAAATTTTTGGGACATGGACCTAATATAATCATATTATGTGCCAGAATTTAATATGAGTGCCTTCTATATCAGAACCTAAAAAACTTAAGTCACATTTGAAACTTCATGAGCAATCTTTATTGTCTATTGTTCTAGTCATCAGCATTCTGCTCTTCCAAATTTTCACCAGAATTTCCCAGTAAGCTCTATTCACATCACTCAAGGACCTCCTAACATGCATTTTAGGCTTTTCCAGTTTCCTCTCAAAAATCCTTTCTGAGTTCCTATGGTGTTTTGAATAGGAGTGGCCCCCATAGATTCACATGTTTGAATGATTGGCCCATAAGAGTGATACTATTAGGAAGTGTGGCCTTGTTGAAGTAGGTGTGACATTTTTGGAGAAAGTATGTGACTCTGGAGGTGGGCTTTAAGGTCTCTTATGCTCAAGATAGGCCTTGTAAGCCGGGCGGTGGTGGCGCACGCCTTTAATCCCAGCACTCGGGAGGCAGAGCCAGGCGGATCTCTGTGAGTTCGAGACCAGCCTGGGCTACCAAGTGAGTCCCAGGAAAGGCGCAAAGCTACACAGAGAAACCCTGTCTCGAAAAACCAAAAAAAAAAAAAAAAAAAAGATAGGCCTTGTGGGGCAGTCACTTCCTGCTGCCCACAGCTTAAGATGTAGAACTCTTTTTTTTTTTTTTTTTTTTTTTTTTTTTTTTAAATTTTACAGTACATAGACTGCTGGCAATGGTCGAGAGACAGTCCGAACCGACCTACTCTGGTGATGGGATGGCCAAACACTCTAATTGTTGTGGTAGAAACCCCATCCAACGACTGAGGGATCTGGATGCAGAGATCCATGGCTAGGCCCCGGGTGGAGCTCCAGGAGTCTAATTAGCGAGAAAGAGGAGGGTTTATATGAGCGAGAATTGTTGAGACCAAGATGTAGAACTCTTGGTTCCTTCTCTAGTACCATATCTCCTGCATGCTGCCATGTTTCCCACCATGATGATAGTGACTAGACCTCTGAAGTGTAATCCAGCCCCAACTAAATGCTTTCCTTTATAAGAGTTGCTGTGGTCATTGTGTCTCTTTACAGCAATAGAAATCCTAACTAAGACAGTCTCTAAGAACCAAATGACAATGTTTTAAAATTTATTGATCACCCCTCTTGTGGCCATTTCTCTATTTGTTATTTTTGTATCACTGTCAATTAATACATCACAGAAGCATCTGATGGGAGATAATAGTCATTTTGGGTCATGTGTGGGGTCCTGCCCCACCAGGAACTTAGGTCAGCTCTGAAGAGGTGGCCTGGAACTGAGGAAAGGTAAGTGCGCAGCTCACCAGTTTCCCAGCCTTCCTCTTACCTGGAGACAATCAGATGCAGCAGGGAGTCAAGTCAAGCAAGAACTTTATTTTATTTTTATTGTTAGGCAGTAAACCTCTTTTACAGCAAAAAACCTCAGAACCCTAGGAGGGGGTGGAGGAACCAACCAATCATTTTAAAGGTCACCCTATACTCATTTTCTTGTTTAAGAGTTGTTTATGCACTGACATAATCTTCTAATCTTAGTATCTTATCTCAGCATAAACAACTTGAGCTAACTTCCTTTCGGCACCGTCTTTGTAGCTTATGTATGCCCCACAGTCATGTTTAATTGGTATTTCAGTCTGTTGTGCAAGAGAAGGCAGGGGAGGTTTCCCATCTCTGGTAACAAGAACCTACATGGTGTGACAACAAAGAGAGAAGCATGGTGGGTATGACCTTCCTCTGGTTACCTGTATCCACCAGACAGGCATCACTTCCTGAAGTTTCTACAGCCTTCAGACTACGAGTACAAGTCCTCAGCACATGAAACATATAAGATACAACTAGAAAACATCCACAATAATAATATGTCCTTTAAAAAAAAGAATACTTTGTTAAAGATATTTTCTTTCTCTGGATGGTAAATCTGAATACCAGGCAACTAAATCATCATAACATAAATGAGGCAGAGACAAAACTGTCATTTTCTTTCTGTGATGATAACAATGTTATCCTAAAACTGTAGACTATAGGTGCTCCAGTCATGAAAATCACTGTGACTTATCTTTGAAATTTTTTTTTTTAATAAAAATAGATTCTTCTCTCATACCATGTATCCCAACTGGACTTCCCCTCTTTTTATTCCTCCTTGCTACCCCCTCTCCCCCAGATTTACTCACTCTCCATTTCCCTTCAGAAAAAAGCAGGCTTCCAAGAGATGACAGTCAAACAGGGCAAAACTAGATACAATAAGACAAGGTAAACGCCCTCCATATCGAGACTGGACAAGGCAACTCAACAGGAGGAAAGGGGTCCCAAGAGCAGGAGAAAGAGTCAGACATAAACCTGCTAACACTGCTAAGAGTCTCACAAAAAATGCCAAGCTAACAGGAATAACACATGCAGGGGAGATGGTGGAGACCCACGCAGGTCCCACACTTGCTGCTTCAGTCTCTATGAGCCCATTTTTTTCTTTTGATTTAAGCACTTATCTTTCTTTACACTTTAACAACTCAGCACTCAGCATTTGTATTTTGCTGTTCTTTGTGATAAAACCTTGAAGTTGAAAGTTAAGAGCCCCTGCCCTTAAGAAGCAAATAATGTTTTACAGCGCTCTTGCCTTTGAATTTCCCAAGAGACAATTCTTTCCTAACAAAGACTGTGGCTAGAAGTTTTCTCAGGTCCCTCCCAGCCCCAGGGTCCCGCATTCCTCCAGTCATGCCTAGCCCTGCGGTCCCTCAGCTGCTTATAAAATAATCATTCATTCAGAGGTTTAATATTAATTATCAACTGCATAGCCTATGACAGGCCTCTTGCTAGCTAACTCTTATCATTTAACTCAACCCAGAGCTATTAATCTGTGTATCACCACATGTCCTGTGGCTTTACCTGCATCTCATTACATGTTGCTTCTAGGATGGTAGTCTGGCATTTCCCCCACTCTGCCTTTCTCTTTCCTGTCTCTCTCCTTAGATTTCCTGCCTGCCTCTAAGATGCCTTGTCATACACCAAAGTTGCTTATTTATTAACCAATAGGAACAACTTACATTCACAGTGTACAGAAAGACATCCCCCAGCAAGAGACAATTCTTCTGTATTTGCTTATACTTGTGAGATATTCCCCCTCCCTGTATTTCTCTCCCTCTTCCTCTAACTCTCCTTCTCCTTCATGTCTACTGATACACATTCTAACAGTTGGTTTCTTCTGTACTGCAGTGGAGAGATTTTATTACTGTACCTTAATTCTACTGCTGATTATATACTTTCATCCAAACCTACTTGTCCTTTTACAAGTTTCTTTTCACTTCAGGATTAATTAACCAAACTGTTTGAATGCTGTTCAAACACAGGTAACACAGGGGAACATCAAAATGTCAAAATTGAACAAATATTCATCTCCCAGGGCCTATTCCTTTGTTTTATTTTCCTACTTCTAATAGTAATTTGCTTAACCTATTCACCCAAATTTAGGACTCCAATTCTGTCATGACATTTAAGTCTTTGCTGTGTTTTTCCACTCATCAATCATCAATTTCCCATATTTTACCATGTTTACAAGTTTACCATGTATATTTGCAATCAGCCAGTCTCCCAATGTTATGTACTTTGCACTCATCATTTCTGATCATAACCTTCTCATAATTTAAAATAAGAGATATAACTTTGTATGAGATCCTTTTCCATTCTTTTCTTGTCTGTCCTTATATATCTTTCATTATATGTTGGAATGAAAGATATTAGAAAATAAAAATTCAATATTTTAGGGGCCAAACATTTTGGTGGTGTCCTAAAATCCTTTATCATACAAAGTTGACTACAAATTCCATAAAATTGGTATTAAACTATACATTTCTACTAAAAAATCCATAACACTCAGCTGATTTGACCTATAAGACATTTGGGGCAGTCTACCTATGGTATTTAGAACATGTATAATAAAATAGAGTACTATCACATTTTTCTATTACTACTTTTATTATGTATCTTCTAATGGAATAAAAATGCTAAAATCAATAGATAAAAAGTTCTTTCCTGGATGAGCAGAAAGCTTGCTTTGAAGTAGGGAGCTATGTTATCTGTACAATGAGTATGTAAATATAGGGGAGATAACGTTGACATTGGTAAAATGTTGGCACTTAGAAATGGGATTCGAAGGGGCTGGAGAAAAGGCACAGTAATTAAGAGACTGTATTGTTTTTTCAGAGGAACAGATACTGACCTAACACCCTTATCGGGTAGTTCATTCCACCAAGTAGGAGTGCAGCTCCAGGGATCAAATACCTCTGACTACCTCAGACACATGCACACACCATTCTATACAGAAAATACACATAATGAAAGATTACTCACAAAAGTGGACTAGAGTCATAGGAATAAAACTCAATGATTACACTATCAAGTGTAATTACCTAGGTTTGTCTACAAGAAACTTGACAGCAGGGACAATGAATAAGTGAGGAAAAAAAATACTTCTAAAAGTAAAATAAACAAAAAAAGAGAGCTTGAAAAATGTGCTATTATTGTTTTGTATGACCACTGAATTTAATGGGAAATAAGTTATTCCAGGTTTTAATTCACAATATCTGGTATATTTCTACATTTTTAGAATACATCAAATTATGCATCTCTCAGAAATATACCATTTCTTTGTCTTTGCCCATTTTAACCTTAGCACAGAACTCCTACCTGGTTATGATGGGGAATAATTCAGCTGTGCTCTGCTCACTCACCCTTCTGGTGTCCAGCTGCTTTAACAAAATGATCAGTTTTGCGTGTAAGCTAGATAATGAAAAGAATCTACTTCAGTTATTTTTGGCTCATTGACATATAATGCAGCTAATTTGATTGATCACAGAAAGTAATTTGCTAACATGGCTCTAACATTCTACTTAGATAAGTTCCTGGTGACTTGGTTATGTCAGCAATATAGGAATCAATATTTCCTTCAATATAGAACATTTTAAAATTGTATTTACAACTAAAAAAAATTGATCCAATAATCATCTATTACTTAAATTTTTAAGATGAGGTATATGTAAATTCCAAAGTAATTGATAGTAAACTGATATTTCACATGGTTCATAGAAAAAAAACTAACTTTTTTTCAGAACATTTATAACTAGCTAAATGTGACTATGAATATGACTTTTAAGTAGATTAATACATACATTCTGTTATAGAGAATTTTCTTGGAGATACTTAAATCTTGTTTGACCTACTACCCTCTGAGATTCCGTGGGGAATATACTTAAATCTCATTAACTCTGCTGTAGGGCACTGTTTGTATCTTGTCCTTGTAGTGGGTAGCCATTCCAACTTTGTTCTGGAAGTTCCAACCCCCATTGAGACTTTGGCAACTGTCACGCCTACAAGGCGGGGCCAAGGGAGGCGCCTGGGGACCCGAGATCTCTTGGTTCCAGGACGCTGGATGGTGGAGGTGGACAGAGGAGAGCTCCAGAGAGCACCGCTGGACTGTGATACACCTTCCCCAGACCCCGCGACCTACCTATCCCTTAATTTGTAAGTTATGCCATTAAATAAATTTCCTTTTAACTACGTGGAGTGGCCTAAATAATTTCACCAATATGTCCTCTTAATTTTTTTCCATATGTAACCATTATTTTTCTCTAAAACTTATTATTTACCATTGGTTACACTTGTATTTTAAAATAAAATTATAAATCAAGCTTTTACTGATCGTGCATCATGAATGTATTCATTTAAAACAATTCTTTGGTATACATATAATTTTAGCATTTATTAAAAAACAAGGTAGATTTGCATATAAATTAAATTAAATTTGCATAGTAGTTGAGTAAATGAGCTTATGAATTTTCACAAAAAGAATTAAATCTTGGCTGAATATTTAGAACTTCAGGACACACAAAGTTTTTATGCTTTTTCAAAGTTCATCAATATTTTCATTTTGTTATCCATGCTGAGAATTACACTTTGTATAATTGCATAACATAAAATAGAAGATGCATGCTTCAGACTATTTCAGATACTGTTAGAAATTCTAATCTTGAAGAATAATTTATGATTTTTTTTACGATATGATGTTTTGTGATAGTCAAGTCAGCAACGTAAACAGCAGTTTTTACAATCCTATGTCATAACATAATATAATCAAAAGATACAGTAGTTTCAAACCCATGTGTTGGCAATCAATGGCAGAAGAATATTAAAGAAGTTTTTTTTTTTCTCTAAAGCACTCTGCCTAGTACATAACAAAAATCTTAGTATGTGTAGTAAAAACACTATAAAATTCTTAGCATACAGCACAATAGCTTGCAATCTGAGCTGGTGTTCCAGCAGTGTCTTTGGTGTTTCACGGTGTTACATGCATGCACAATGCAAAATGTGTGTGTTGGGAGTTCAGAACTAAGTATGCAGTGAAGTTACAGCATGGGTGAGTACTGCTGCAAGTGCCTTGGATTCATTCTGTATTTGATTTTGAGTGATTTCACTTTTGGTTGTTTGTGTGTTTAAAAAGCTTTAGTTACAGCCAGGCGGTGGTGGCGCACGCCTTTAATCCCAGCACTCAGGAGGCAGAGCCAGGTGGATCTCTGTGAGTTCGAGGCCAGCCTGGGCTACCAAGTGAGTTCCAGGAAAGGCGCAAAGCTACACAGAGAAAGCCTGTCTCGAAAAAAAACCAAAAAAAAAAAAAAAAAAAAAAAAAACTTTAGTTACAACTGGATTTTCCACATTCAGTCATTCAGTTGCATGACCCCATCTGGGGGTCACAGCCCATAGTTTAAAAATCTGTGATTTAGAGAAAGATGCTGAATCAAATAATCATTAAAGTTAGCTATTCCTTATATGGAACATATTCATTCCTAACATCTTGCATTTCAAACAAAAAGTTACATTAACTGTATAGCTCAATGTACTCTGCATCCAGAACAGCTGGGGAAAGGATTAATAAATAATTTCCTTATTGGGAAGATTCATTGAGATCTTTCTTTTCTGAGGTATTCTAAAAAAGTCTTCCTAAAATAATAATATCAACAAGACAAAATGAAGTAGACTGCATTTGATCACCTTTCCACTTATTGATGTGTACATACTAGGAGGTGAAATTAAACTCTGCACATGTAATAAAAAGTGGTCTATGAGATTTTTGTCTGTGCATGCCAATGAACATTTAGTTCCACAATAAGAATTTGTTATTATAAGTTTCCTCTTTACTTTGTACATTTACATCCTTGTGATACCCCAAGTTAACTGCATTTTTTCTTACTAGCCCAAGTGATCCTTCACTTTAATATATATTTTGAATAATAAGTACTAGTGCCAACCACTCATACCATAATTAAGACAAAAACTGAAACATTTCCAACTAGCCCTGTTCCACTCCATTACATAACTATCCTGACCTCTAATTCTTTTCCTTGTAATTTTAAGATTTACTTATTTTTCTTATTCTTATACAGAAATAATGCTTAAGGAGGTTTCCTGATGGTGTTTTGTCACTACTTTCCTATGATTTCAATCCTTCCTTCTCTCACATCACATATGTTTGAGCAACTGAAGCACAAATTAGAGGATGACTTTTTTGTAATGCTTCACCCATGATCATTGGTTGTGAGCTGAAAAAGCTAACATTGTCAGGGCAAGGAAACAGACCCGAAAGCCAACAAAATAAAGGAAACAGAAGCTGTCACCTGCAAGAACATTTGTTCAGGGTTCTTGGCACATGCATCATGTAGGGCATCATCTGGCCCCATAACAGACAGGTGAACACATTACAGTTACATGTTTTGGGTTGTCATCTTTTATTTTCCAGTCAGTGGACAAAAGGAAAAAGTTACAAATTAGAAATGTTTATGGCTCATCAATTTTCTTTCCTTTACTCAGGTGTACCTTATTAGTGTAAGAAATTGGTCTTTTCCCTGGAGAGTGGAAGAAGATGTGCAAAGTTCCATTCTCACGGAGAATTAGGAAGATAGGCGAAAGCCAATTTTCTCTGGAGGATGGAAGCAACAACAAAATGGAAGTTTGAGGATCAAAAAAGGTCCAACTTTGACAGCCCCAATATGCTTGTTTCCGTTTCCCAATAAACCCTGTTTTTAAAACAGTAAAATATTTGCCAGTGAGAAAATAAATAACACAACACTGTTGTCTCAATTTTGTGTTCCTGAGGATGGACACATATTTTAAATTGAAATAGAGAAATAATCAGGGCAGGAGGGAAAGCAGTATGTACAGCTAGGCAGTCCTAAATTATGCATGACCTTGTTGATCATTTTCTTGCATTCTGGGTCTGCAAGTTCTCAAGGAGTTAAATACTATCATGCTTTTACATGAAGGACTCAACCTGACTTCTATAAGGTAATTATTTCTTCTCTGTCCAGGAGCTCTGGCCATCAAATATAAGTGTCCTCATCTCAGATGTGGTCATTTTACCTGGACTCTGCTGTTTCTGGAATCCAAGATTAGTGAACACGTAGAAGATTCAATGATCTTTATGCCTACAGGATTTTACACAGACACTCACTGAGTGAATATCATGATTATAAAGGGCCAGGCAGGAGTCTGATCCTGATTAAAGGAGAAAGACTCCAAATGAAAGGCATATCAAATTTCCTTAATGCTCCTAGCTAGGGTATGTGTCCCAGTGAGAAAGAGATGGTTCATAGGACAAACAACAACAATTTTTGACCTGGGAGATTGCTTCACTCACAGGTATTTATTTTTTCAGTTTATTCAGTAAGAAACCAATGACGCATAATTCAGATAATAACACATTAGAAATTTTATTTTTTTTTTTATTATTTATTTTTTAATATTTTTTTAAATTTTATAATTTAATTTAATTTTACATATCAGCCACAGATTCCCCTGTACCTCCCTAGAGGTAGAGCTGTAGAATTTATTTTGGATGCCTCTAGATAACACATCTATAAAAATATAACAGTAAGAAAGCAAGACACACAGAGCAAAACATTGAAGAGAAGTAACAGAACAAGTGTCACTGCTTATTTATTAAGAGGTAGAAATAGATAGTTCTTTAGTAGACTGTCAAGGGTATTCATAGTTCTGACATTTAAACCTAGTCACATTTTTCCTTTAATATGCATTTATAGACACCATGCTATCTCCTACATATATTTTTAGGTATAACAAATAAAGTAATGATTGCAAGAAAATTAAATTCACCACATGTAAACATTAGTGTAATCTCAGAACATTGTCTTCAATAACTATATCAAGGTCTATCAACAAGCATTACTTGCACAGACGTTCTACAGATATTTTGAAGATTTTTAACTTCTTAACACAACTTTCCTTGGTCTTCAAAATTTAGAGCACTCACTACCAACCTCCCTCATTGGAATCTTCCTTGAATTTCAAGTGTAAATTAAGGAGCTTTTAATACCATTTTTTCACATTGATATTTGAAACATCAATTGTTATTTAACTTATAATGATTAATATAATTGGTTAGTTTGCCTAATTTACCATGAATTCTTTCTTTCATTTTGTGTGTTGTGTTTGTGTGTGTGTGTCTGTGTGTCTGTGTGTGTGTGTCTGTGTGTGTGGCTTTGAAAAATTATTTTTTTCTTTCTTTTACTTTTGAGATTATAATGTAATTAGATCATTTCTCCCTTCCCTTTTTTCCCTCCAGTCCCTCCCACATACCCTTTCACACCCCTGCTTTCTCTCTTTCGAAGTCCTGGCATCCTTTTTTTCCCATTAATTGTAGTTACATTCGTATTTATGTGTGTGCATGTATGTGAGGGTGTGTGTATCTAAATATAACCCGCTTAGTCTGTATAGTGTTATCTGTATGTATGTTTTCAAGACTGACCCCTTGGTATTGGATAACCAATTGACATATTCTTTCCCAGGAAACATTATTTTTTCCATTCTCAGCATTCCTTTGTTACTGTAGTTCTTAGAGCATTGAATCTTTGTGGGTTTTTTTCCCTGTCCAATTTGACAAGTCTATTGTTGCTGTCCTTGTTTATCTCATGGTGATGTAATCATGTTGGTGGGAAGTTATGGGTGTAACTTCTGACATTACTGGAAGACACAATCTCAGAGTAAACTTCCTTATCCTTGGGCTCTTAGAATCTTTCCTCCTTCTCCTCAGCAATGTGCTTTAGATGTCGGAATGCTTTATAGACGTATTCATTGAGACTGGGTACCACAACTCTGTGTTTTAATGGGTTGCCGTTTTCTTTTATGATCTCTGTCTATTTTTCGAAGAGTTTTCTTGATGGAGGTTAAGGAATACATTTATCTTTAGGTACAAGGATAAATAATTTGAGTACATCTAGGGATTATTTTGTTTTAGTAAAGTGGTAGTTGTAGGTTCTCCTCCAAGATAAATGAATGATTTCACTAGCCCTAGGTGCTTGACTAGGTTTTCAGGACAAAGCAAGATTTTCATCTTGTTCAATGGGTCTTCAGTCCAATTATAGAACTGTTGGTTACTGCCAAGGTACAAATGCCACTTTGTGTCCTTAGGATTACTGTACTATGCTAGTCATTGTTGTGGTCCAGAGGCTTCATAGCTTGGTAAGACTGTTGATTTCTTCACTCCTTTGGAAACTGGTATATTTCCTTCTTTTACCATAAAATCTAGTTGTCAGGGAGCAGGCATTTATGTTAGGCCCAGCTTAGTGACCTCTGGGCCCTGCATCTGAAGGGAATGGTCTCTCCTTTAGGTATTTATATTTCACTTGTTGGGTGGCAAGTGAGGGAAATAGTAATAGTCTGTAATATTTGGGGGGTGTCTTGAAAAACCCTGACCAACAACTTAAGAATAATTTTCCATGTCTGGTGTTGAGGTTTTTGTTAGGTGGTCTTTGTTCTTGTAGGGAACAATGTCAGGCCGGATGAGAATATTTCATTTAAAGTAGATATGTTTATTTATACATGGACATATATTTTAGCCTTTTTAAAAATAAATTTTAGGTAGTTAATAGTATGACTACTTTTGATTTTTTTCAGATATGCATATTGGTATTTTATCCTCCCACTTCTCTATTTATCTCCCTTATTGATTAGAGCTCTCCTTTTTTTCTCATTTCTCTAATCAAACTACTTGTACACTCTATCCCTCTTCTCTACTGCTCCCAAGCATGTCCCACCTAAGCAATGATCCTTTAAACTTTTCTTGGTTTTTTGTTTAGTTGGTTGTTTTATAATTATTATTATGATGATTGTTATTATTGATTTATTATTTTTGTGCTGTTTTGCAGTTACTCTAGGATATATGTGTAGATTTGGTGTAGCATGAATCTTAAAAGTTCTTATTAATAAAATCAAACCCGAGGCCAGTTATTGGGGTCAATGCTGGTAGATCAGAGAGACAAAACAAGCCACAGCTACATCACCTTGCCGGATCCTCAGCTGGTCTTGTCTCCTCAGACTGGAGGCCTCTAAATTGCTGCTCAAAAGCCTGAATGCTTAACCAGCCAAATGCTTAACCAGCCAAATGCTTCTAGTTTCTGGTCCTCACGCCTTATATACCTTTCTGCTTTCTACCACCACTCCTTGGGATTAAAGGCTTGCTTTCTGGGATTAAAAGCCTGATGAGTCACCATGCCTGGCTGTATCCTTGAACACATGGATTTCTGCCTCTGGAATGCTAGGATTAAAGGTGTGTGCTACCACTGCCTATCCTCATGTTTAATATTGTGGCTACTCTGTCTCTGACCCCAGATAAGTTTATTAGTATGCACAATATTTGGGGAAATACAATACCACAATTTGGAGTTTGGGGCATCAGATTATAAACAATATGTAAACCTTGTCTTCATCTGTGTTTACTCAGTATGATTTTTCTAGTTCTATCTGTTTACCTGAACATTTCCTAATTTCATAGTGTTCATGTCCTTCAGGCAAAACACATTTAGGTTGTTTCCATTTCTAGCTTTTGTAAATAGAACAGCAATGAACATGGCTGGCCAAGTTCTATGTGGAGTGGGTGTGAAGTCCTTTGTACATATGACAAGGAGTTGTATAGTTCGGTCGTAGAGTATATTTATATTTCATTTTTGAGAATTCTTCACACCGATTTCAATAGTGGCTGCACCAACAAATTTGCAATCCCACCAGCAGTTATGAGGGTCACTTTTTTTTTTCCTCACAAGCCTTCCAGCATTTGTTAACAGTCATTTTATTTGGTCTTTGGCGTTTTGACTGTGGTAAGACTAAATCTTTAAGTTATTTGATTTTTGTTTCCCTAATTGTTAGGGGCACTAAACATTTTTGAAATATTTCTTAGCTATTTCCCCCTTATTTTGAGCATGCCATTCAAGCTCCCAGCAAATTCTTTGAATGGTTTGTTTGTTTGTTTGTTTGTTTGTTTGACTCTCTGGTTCCTCAGTTTAATACATAGTCTAGTTATTAAGCCATTATCAGTTGTTGGGGCCTTCTGATGGTCACTGTACCATCAGTACTTCTTGAAAGTGTGGTATCTATGACAAAGGCTCTTAAAGAAAAATGGGTCCGACCTAATATTCCATCCATATTTCTCTGAAATTCTCAAAAACAAATTATTTATTAGTCAAAGCAGACCAATAAATATGATAACCACACATTCACATATTTTTGTTTTTAAGGGGCTACAAAAATTATTTAGTTAATTTCCTGATTCCCCAGAGAACCAATGTTCAGTTCCCAACACCCATGGCCTCTGGCAGTATGTGACTATACTCTAGTTCCAGGGGATCAGATGTCTGCCTCTTTTCTGGCCTTTGTGGTACACATATTGTATACATTCACACAAAGATACCTATTCGTGAAGGATGTTGTAAATAGACTATTATCATGAGTTTTGCATGTAAACATTGATATCTCATTGTTTATGCAGTTCTTTCATTCTTATAACTGTTTTCAACTAGTTATAAAAATGTAAGATAGAAAGTTCAGTTCTGGAAACAAGCATTGAGTGAAGTTTGCCTTTCAGAGCTGTTTTGAAGTGCACAATTAATGTTTCCATTTGGAACTTGAATTCCAGCTGTGTGAATACAGCCTCCCCCGCCCTTTTTTTCATTTGGTGAATGGCAGCATTGGCAGTTTAAGTCCATCTGGAATACCTCATGCATTCACTTCATTTATTAACTTATTACCAAGCTTGGCATATGAATTCTCAGACTATCAGTGAAGCAGAAATTTAAAAGAAATTAGATAAGTGGACTTTAATAGAAGGCCATGTGTATTAGAAATACCGAAAAGACCTTCCTGGTTTTTGTTGTTCAGTAGTGTCTGTCTATCTGATTCCAGATTATTATAAATAAGCTTTACTGTAACTTTGTAATACATTTGAAGACTAGGACAGACAAACTTAAAAATTCCTGTGGCCAGGAGAGGGCGACCTTGTAAAAACTATCTGAGGCAAGAATTTACAAGAATTTTTATGTCTGTGTTAAGTTCAATTTAAAGAAAATATTAACGTTTCAGAAGTTACTTCTTTCCATAATTAGATGACTACATTCTAAAATAAATTTCAGGAAATGAAATACATCTTTTCATTGACACATGCACAAACACATACACACATATATGCTAGTTTTGTGTGTATAAATACATATATACATATAAATAAACTCATTATATATGTATATGGAAAGAAAGAGTATGTTGACAAATGACAATTGTAATACTAAATTTTGATCATGGCTAAAAACTAAAACAAGGTAATTAAATATAGAACCTTATTAATAAATGTTTTTCTTATTTTAAAACCATTATTAATTCTTTTAAATTAACTGACCTAAATTTAAGTCCCTTATATTATTGATACTTTGAAAAGCATATCTAAAAGTGACACAATTACACACAGCAAGAACAAGGTTCTCATTATTCGTCACAAACTATTAATCAGTTCTGTTGTAAACAAAATAATATAATACAGTCTCTCTCATATACACACAGAAAGGCACACATGTTTATGTAAATGTATTATGTGTAAAGGTGTATATTGTATAATAAAACCATCCATCTTTGCCTATCTTGCCAGTTATAAAATTCATGCGAGAGTCACAGATGGGACACTAATTATACCACCTGGAGGGTTTCACTTGATGAATTTGTGACATGATATGAAGAGAAGTTTGTCACAGACTATTATTAATTTTTCTCCTAATCAATTCATAAAACCAAGTAATTGGCATGTGTTTCACACTGAATGCCAGCAGTAGCTCTTACATACTTCTCTACTTTCCTCCAATTGTGCTTTTGACTTATTGAAAGGTTCTGATGATAACAAATAATGATGTTATCAATAATAATATCACTTGTTGCCCTACATACATGAGCCATGGAATGGGAACCATGTAGTTCTTTGCCTAAATTATCAAATGCATCAGTTTTGGCTTTCTATTTCAGCAATAGCAGGTTACATCCTTTTAATCTCAATTGTTACCTAGAGGTCAAGCAAATCTTGCTGTCATGGGGGCTAGAAAGATAGCTCAGTGCATCAAGAACTTTGCCATGTAAATGTAAGGCCCTGGTTTCAAATTCCTATGTAATATAAAGTGGTAGTTTATGTGTTGAATTCATGGGCACCTATGGTGTGATGGGAGAGAAGCAGAGACAAGAAAATCCTTGGAAGCTTATTGTCCAGCTATTCCGGAGTGTGCATCAGCACACAACAAAAGGGCTCTGCATTTGGATTTAAATGTGAAACGTTTCTCTTATGCTCACATAAATTGAGACTTATTCCCTAGGCAATGGCGTTTGGTGGAACGTTCTGGAACCTTTCAGCTGTAGCCCTTACAAGAGGAAGTGTGCTGGGGGAGTGGGAATCAAACTTCCCTTTCACTCTCTGCTTCCTAAGTGCTTATGTAATGTAGCCAATGACCCTCCTGAAACCATGCCTCCCTGCTGCCTACATGTCTTCCCTATCATAATATATCTGCACATGGCTTTATAAGCAAACATAAACTATTTCTCTCGCTCCATTAAGGCATTTAGTTAAAGCAGTTTTTCACAGCAACAGCAAAATAACCTTAACATCCTGTCTTAAACAAGGTGAAAACTGAGGAACAATCGAGACAGAGTTTGTCTTCTGATCTGCACATACCAGCTGTGGCAGGTGTTCAGCCACATTCAACCATCACACATGGAAAAGGAAAGAAAGAATGAAAAGCTGGTTTTCATGATCATACTTCATTATAGTTATCCAAAATGGAAAAAGCAGAGGGTGCCTTTCTGCTTATAGTCCAGGAGTCCTTTCAGGATTTGCTAAAGAAAACTGTTTCAAAATTTTGTAAATTAAAACTGATTAAAACCCATGTTGTTCTGGAGTCCCACACCTTGCTTCCTTCTTCCTATATTCCTGCTCCATATAGAAAGAAGTTCATTGGTGTATACATACAGAGCTCCCTGGCATTGACAGTGGGTTTACTTTATTGCAGTTTAGTACACTATTCATTGACTCATCTTAAAATAAATACCTTTGCATAATTAAACATATAATATTATTATAAATGTGATTTATGTATTTTCTATTATTAAATATTATTGAATGTTTACATTCAATGGCTCTTTATTTCAATGTCACACATGTATTTTGAAGTAAATGAAAAAGTTACATGAAAAAATAATATTAAAAAAGAAACAAATAATATAGTAAAATGATTCTTTTAAAGTTTACATGAGGGCTGCCTCACTAAAATCCATACATTTGTCTGGCAAGAGGAGAGACTTAGGGAATACAGGCTGAGGGACACCATTGGTATAAGGTTACCATGTGGAAAACCTACAGAGGTATATGAGTTAGATATCAATGTAATAAAAGTATAAAATCATATATGACATTGATTTACCATATAATATTATTTTCAGTTATCAATTGAAATATACAGAATTCTAAAGCCATATTTAAGATATAAATTGAAAAGTGAACATAGAGGTATTCAGAGTGTTTTATATACCTAGCTTGTGGCTTAAGTGTAATTCAGCACAATTAGGAGTGCATACTTCTAAAATATTCCCTTCGTTTTTTGTGATCATCCCTAAAATTTTTATATGAAATTGTATTTGTATTATATTTGATCAGTTTTAAATTTTACTTCATTTTATATGTATAGATGTTTTGCCTGCACAAATTTCTACTGTAGCATGTGTGTACAGTGCCAATGTTGGGGAATGCCAGAAGAGGGCAGCAGATCCTTTGGGACTGAAGTTGGTTGTTAGCCATCTGGGAAACGCACTGAGGACCTCTACAAGGGCAGCCAGTGTGCCCTGAAATGATGAACCAACTCTTCAGCTTCCGCTTGTGTTTTTTTGTTTGTTTGTTTGTTTTAAGTTTAAGACCCTCTCACGTGTCCACATTGAAAGGTCATGGGAAAGAATCTGCAGGGAGGAATTACATATCTTTACACACTTGGTTTTTGAAAATAAGAATCAGCAATTCAGAGGCTGGAACGACAGCAGAGTTTTGATCATTTTGTTGCTGAATGCATACGCATTGCAATTTCAAAAGAAAAAAATCTTTTTTTGGTCCTTAGGTATCTTAAAACATTATTAAAAAATTTAACTCTTTTAATTCATGAAGTCATTGATTTTTAACATCTTGTTTAGTATTTTCAGAAAACAGTACCTGCTGTCTTGTCCTTAAGAATATACTAGATTGACCGGGCGTTGGAGGCGCACCCCTTTAATCCGAGCATTCAGGAGGCAGAGGCAGGTGGATCTCTGTGAGTTAAAGGCCCGCCTGGGCTACAGAGTGAGTTCCAGGAAAGGTGCAAAAACACAGAGAAACCCTGTCTCAAGAAACTAAAATAAATAAATTAATTAATAAATAGATAAATTAATTAAAATTAAAATTAAAAAAAGGAATATACCAAGATGTAGTACCTCTGTTTTAAATATGTATATTAGCATGAATGTCCTATAAACTTATTGGAATCACTTTGCCACTTTTTTTCAAGGTGGGTTGCCATGTATATAGTCAAAGCATTTCAGATGCTGAGATACAGGGGTTGATATAAGTTTGAGATTATTCTGTGCTATAGCTAGTATCAGGCTCTTCATGGTTGTATATAATAATCTCCTTTAAAAAGCAAAACTGGAATCATAGAGATAGCTCTGTAGGTCAAACATTTTCTGTGTCAGCCTGGAAACCTGAGTAGGATCCCCAGAACCCATGTATAAGGTTGGATGCAATAGTGCATATGGTGGTATTTTATTTGTACTGAAATGTGATTTTAATTGTATGTTAATAAATAAAGTTGCACGGGGGTCAGAGCTATTAGAGCCATAGGAAAAGCTGGGCAGTGGTGGTACACACCTTTAATCCTAGCACTTGGTAGGCAGAGCTAGGTAGATCTCTGTGTGTTCAAGGATACAGCCAACAGACAGTGACGAGGTGGTCATTGGTTGGTTTTACAACCAATGAGAAGGCAGGACAGAAAGTCTATATAAAGACAAACAGACAAGAAGTAAGTATCTTTCAGAGAGGTCTCTTGGCTGAAGAGGCTAGCTGCAGCAGGCAGGTAAGGCTTTTAGCTCTGATCTCTTGGCTTTCTTCTTTGCATTGGTTCTGTGTTTCTTATTTAATAAGAGGGTTGGTTACATCTACAAGTGCACATGCAGAAAAACAGCAACAGCAGGGGAGACCCTATCTCTGAGCAAGGTGTAGGGTGAGAATATGCTCTTGGAAGTCATCAGTATATTAAAAGTATAAAATCAAATACAACATTGTTTTACCATATGATATTATTTTCAGGTATCAATTAAAATATACAGAATTCTAATAAAGCAACAGAAAACACTTGGTAAGGACGATGTCTAAATGTAAAATCAAGAAATTTAATTCCTGGCCAGGCAGCCATAGCTCCATCTCCATCTAGAGTTGTAGCTATCAGCACCTGTGTCAATGGCCACATCTGAATCATCCTAAATGATTCAGTCTAATGACGGTTTGTTATAGTTCACTAGTATCTAAAGAAGAAAATAACATTAATAACTATTTTTATTTCTTTTGAAAACACCCAATATGATTTTAACAAAAAGAACGACTACCAGCAATTTTTGAAAAGTTAAGTTTGATGGTCCCTTACCTCCATTTCTTCATCAAAGCTTCAGTTTGCTTTAATAGAGTCATTTTTGAAACTACACTCTGGGAATTAGTGGGATATTCTGTTTACACATTCACACAAATGGGCTTTTAGATACTACATTTCTGTAGACGAATTTGTAAATAGTCTTATTAAATAAAAAAAAACACAGAGCCAAATATAGGGGTGAAAGCCTTAGAGAGATCAGGGAAATAGTGAGAGTCACCAGCCATCCTTACCTCACCAACTCGGCAACTTCCAAATGCCACGACTTCCAGTTTACCCATGCCTATATGCCTTGCTGTTCTGCCATCTGATTTGCTCTCTCTGTTCAGCGACATGACTTCCTCTTCCTACCCAGCTCTGTCAATTCCTATCTGTCTGTACAGACCTCTAGACCTACATAGTTAACTAGTTTTGGCATTTAAGGCATGTGCCATCATACCTGGCTCTGTTTCCAGTGTGGCCTTGAACACACAGAGATCCTGTCTGCCAAGTGATAGGATTAAGGGCATGTGCTACTGTTACTTGACTTCTTTGTTTACTTGTAATGGCTTAGGGTTTTTTCCCTCTGATCTCCAGGCAAGCTTTTTTTATTAAACCACAAATATAATATCACCACATTTCAGCACAAATAAAATATCACCACACATTTCTTCAACCTTAGTGTTACTAACTGGCTTTTTTTTCTGATAAAAACTAAGGATAAGTGATTTTGAAACTTGTCTGCAATCACAGTCTTAAAGTGCTTGATTTGTCAAATCCATCATAGTAATTTTGTTTTCATGTTTTATCAATATTTTGTATGCTTGCTTTGGAGTGGGTTAAGGTCTTCCTATGTAGACCAGACTGGCCTCAAACTCCCTGTTTTCCTGTCCTGAAACTATACAAATTATATGTTTGTCTTCATTCTGTCCTACTTAAAAAGCCTATTTGTTGCTGTCTCTGATCCCGGGGGTCAGGGGGTGGGAAGACAGAACCAACTGCACAGGCTCTGGGAGGTTGCAAGAAATCTCATTTATAAAACAAAGGGCAGAGGTATTTATGTGTTTACATTTTGGTGGGCTCTGCTTCCAGCTGCCATGGTGTTTCCTGGTTGGCTCTGGATCTTACATCAGCAGTTGTCAGCTTTGGAGGTCCGGTTTTAGGCTCCTTTGGGTCAGGATACCACTGGCATGTCAGAACTCTTTGCTTGCTTAAGGTGTGGCCCAGTGCTTTCGACCTTACCTGCCTTACCTATTCACTTAAACAAATAACATTTGAAAGATTTTTCAATGATGTTATGTCAAAATATGTGTGGTATAAAATAAAAGATTTAGTAGTTAGACACTAGATACATCTTAGGACTTCTAATTGTTTCTTTATTTTATAGGAGAAGTATTACAAAAAAAATTAAGTATCATGAGTGGAGCAAAGGTTAACAGAAACCACTAGAGTAAAAATTGAAAGGATAGTTTCCACAATGACTATTTGTTTATTCATCCTGGTTAACTTTATATATTTTCTACTGTCCTTGAATGGTTTGAGCAATTTCAGTTGTTTCAGTCCATTTCTCAAATAAGCTCTTGATAAAGTGATGATTCTGAGCAAATACCTTTTATTTATTTTTAATTATTCCATTTTTCATTCTTCAGTGTACAGTTTCTTTATCAGCTGAAATACATATATCCCTAAAACTCCTGATTTTCTTTAGGAATTGGTTCTATGAGTGGTTTGTATTTCTTTTGTTTTCTGTGCTACATAACTTAGCATAGGAGCATACATAATATCACTTTAGATTTAAAATACCTGATAATAACACAGACCTTGACACAGATAAGCTGGACATTCTATGAGGCATCTCTTGCTAGTAGCTTTCAATACTAAACCAGTGTTAAGTCTAATACATGTTTAGAACTCAGGTTCTTTATGTCTTCAGTGTCACTGGCAAGGCTCATTACCCTAAAGTCAGAGGTAGAGAATAGTTTCTGTTATCAAAGGTAGAGTATGCACATCCTAGGTAGCACAGCAAAACCAAAAGGATATAAAGTATTCTGATTTTTAAGTTATCTCACACATAAATCTTCTCAAACCTTTCATGCTACTGGTAGTAACTGGCACATAGCTATACACAGCTACTGGAGATTGTGTCATGTAAGCCAGATTTTACAATGCTAGATTTAACATTTGTTATGTGTATGAATGTTTTACATGCATCATGCCTCATGTCCACAGAGGCCTGAAGAGAGCACCAGATCTGGGACTGGAGTCAAGGGCAGCTGTGAACCACCACACAGGCACTGGAAAACGTAGTTGGTCCTGGAAAGCAAACTTAAATTCTCTGGAACAACAGCCAGTGAGCCAATCACTTATTTTTTACTAGGGAGAAAGGATTCGTTTATAAAGAAAATGTTTCTGGTTTCTAATCAGACAGTTCAGTTGTTGTAATGAAGAACAATGGAAAATGAAACAAAAACCAATAAATCTTTTATGTGAAGTAACCCATTTTTTTCTTCTCTGAAATTTAGAAAGACTTGATAGCAAATTCATGGTGCATCTTCTCATTTCCAAGGAAAAATTTGTGCATAAATATGACTCTAAAACTATAAAGTTAACATCATCATAAATTAGGTATAATGTGACCTCAATTGATTTCCTACAATTAAAGGTACAATTTACCAGAAAGTATACCATTGGGCTATTACATAATATGAAGTAAATACAGCTAGCTAATGATTAGAACAGAAATGTTAGCTGAAATATTTTGCCTTTATTTGCTAGTATCACGCAAATATGATATGAAAATTAATCACTACTGACATACAGCTTAAAATGAAGTAAATGTGTTCCATGGCATTGTGCATATCCCACAAATTTTTTTGTAAATGTTTTGTTACAGATTTTTGAATCTATATATTTGTAAGTCTTAGTACAGTCAAGATTTTTAAATTAGTTTGTAGCTAGAGTTTTTCTGGTCGTGCCTGACCCATGGTCAGGAAAAATCTTTCTTACCTGCCAGTCCCACAGCCGCTCAGACCCAACCAAGTAAACACCAAGAGACTTATATTACTTATAAACTGTATGGCCGTGGCAAGCTTCCTGTTAACTATTCTTATATCTTAAATCAACCCATTTCTATTAATCTTCTGTGGGATGTTCTGTATGTCAAGTGTGTTGCTGATTGGTCAATAAATAAATCACTGATTGGCCAGTGGCCAGGCAGGAAGTATAGGCGGGACAAGGAGGAGAATAAAGCTGGGAAGTGGAAGATTGAGTCAGAGTCACTGCCAGCCACTGCCATGACAGGCAGCATGTGAAGATGCCAGTAAGCCACGAGCCACGTGGCAAGGTATAGATTTATGGAAATAGATTAATTTAAGCTGTAAGAACAGTTAACAAGAAGCCTGCCACGGCCATACAGTTTGTAACCAATATAAGTCTCTGTGTTTACTTGGTTGGGTCTGAGTGGCTGTGGGACTGGTGGGTGACAGATTTGTCCTGACTATGGGCAAGGCAAGAAAACTCTAGCTACATTAATCTATAAGTTGCCACATGGCTTGTGGCTTACAGGTATCTTGACATCTCATGGCTGTGGCTGACAGCTTCTCTCTCACTCAGCCTTCCTGTTCCCGGAATTCTCCTCTGTCCTTGTTCCACCTATACTTCTTGCCTGGCTACTGGCTAATCAGCATTTTATTTATACAGAGCGATATCCACAGCATTAGTTAAATATTGTAGTTTCAATGCAACCTTTTTATTCATGTCTGAAGGACTGAGATAAAGAAATTAAGACCATAATTTGCAGCATTAATTGATTGATTGATTTCTGACTACAATTAATTACTGCTGCATTAAGACAATGTTTAGTGCTTACTATAGAAGTTCAATTAGAATTTTATGATACCTGTAGCCCTGTAATCCATACAACATTAAGTGATTAACTTAGTAACTGGTTTTTAGATGATAATATTTTATTCACATTGCTGTTTTCAAGTTTTTAATTTTAAATAAATTATCATTTCTGTCAGCTTAATAAACAATTGAAATTACTTGCACTGTGGAGGTTATCACAGCATCCAGTATTTCACAGATGTATGTGTATGTACCACTGATATAAATGACTAATTACAAGTGTAGTTACTGATTATTTAGTTCTTTGGGCTAATAATTGGGAGGGTAAATTTATATATATGTATATATTTATAGGGCCTATTTCAGGTGAATTTTCATAATTCTAGCTTGGAAGAAAAATAATACAATTAGGAAACAAATGTAAAGGCTTCCCTTACTTCTGGGATTGTAGGTGTATGCCACCCAAAACAAATGAATGTTTGGAAAACTTAAGGTGTATTTATGTAAAATATAGTAATTATGTCAATTATGTTAATAGAGTAATATTGCATAATTTATGTATGTTAATATCGATATTCTAAGAAAGATGGCAAATTAAAGTCATTTAAAAAGAATTCTGTGCAAACTTATGAAGAGCCACTTAAGGAAACAAAATAAGTTATCTGATGTGATCTTATTTTATATTTCAACCTATTCATGAGTTTCTAAGTTTATTTCCTTTTTTTCAATTTCATATATTTGTTTTAGTGAATTAACAGTGCATTATAATATTTCTTTGTATATCTTAAGAACATTAGAGATTCTAAGTAGTAATTATATAATTATTTTGATTGCTCTAATACTATACTTAGATTTCTATATTTTTAACTAATCATGTCTTGTTTTCCCGCATTTTCAAAATCACTTTGTACATGTGTTTATGTGTCCATTTGAGTAAATAAGGGTATGAGAGTGCATGTGTACCTGTGTGTGAATGCATGTAGCAGTGATCTATGTTAAGTGTCTTATTTAGTTTTATATCTACTTAAATTGAGATGGGATCTCTCATTAAACCTGAAACTCACAGATAGAACTACCATGGTTGACCAGTTAGCTCCAGGGATCCACCTGTCTCTGTCTTGAAGGGTGAAGTTACAGATATCCTCAGTATTCCCTGAAACTTTTATGTAGTGGTACTGAACAGTTGAACCCTTGTCCTCTTGCTTTTACAGAAGGCATCATACTCACTGAGCCATCTTTCCAGCTTCCAATATTTTATAGCCTTTTAAATTGAAATATTTTTTGATGAAACCTCATCTAAGGTAGTCTTGCAGAATTTAGCAACAGGAAAAGTCAGCATTTCTCTCATAAGATTTGCTTTCAAGCATCAAGTTGGACCAAAGTTTTACATTGTTTATTTGGAAGAAGTTTTTTCAGATTATCTTGAGGAAAAGTTGTGTTTAAGGAAAGTTCTTAGCATTTGATTATTTCATGGTTTTGATTTGATCAGAGTTTAATAGGCCACATATAACATTCCAATTTTTTTCAAGTTTTCTTTAAAGAAAGGTCCATCATTGTAGTTACAAACAACTCATGGCATTTACTTTTTAATTTATGTCATATTTACTTTAATTTCATCTTAGAAAACCTACTGTAATTTAGAGGGAGATCACATCTCAACTGTTTGAACAAGTTCTTGATATATGGATGCTTGAATCATCAATCTAGGGTAATTATTATACTATTTAATAACATGTTAATAATTAATATTTCTTATAATTGTAATCATAATCAGTGTTGATAATTTTCCCAGGCATGTGGTCATAAATATTAAACACTTTATAAAATGTTTCTTAATCAGTGAAATCTAGGCACAATTATCATATTTTAATACTTCAAAAGCTAGGAGAAAATTATGTTTCATTTCCAAACTGCCTTTTCCAGACCTAACTTTGTGACACGGCTTGTCACATCGCATACTCCACTTCTTCTCCTTAGTCACCGTGTCATGTGGTGGTCTGTATAATATTTTATTTGTGTTTTAATAAATTAAAGAATGCCTGGAGATCAGAGGGAAAAGTCCAGCCATTTTAAGTAAACAAAGAAGTGAAGCAGTGGTAGCACACACTCTTAATCCTATCACTTGGCAGGCAGGATCTCTGTGTGTTCAAGGCCACACTGGAAACAGAGCCAGGTGAGATGGCACATGCCTTAAATTTCAAAACGAGTTAACCATGGAGGTCTGGAGGTCTGTACAGACAGACAGGAAGTGACAGAGCTGGGTAGGAAGAGGAGGTGATGTAGCTGAACACAGGGAGCAAATCAGATGGCAGAATAGCAAGGCATATAGGCATGGGTAAACTGGAAGTCCTGGCATTTGAAAGTTGCAGAGTTGGTGAGGTAAAGTTGCCTGGTGGCTTTCCCAATTTCCCTGATCACTCTAAGGCTTTCATTCCTATATTTGGTTCCATGTTTCTTATTTAATAATACTATTTGGAAATTCATCTACAGTGGTATTTTCATTTAGAAGTGCTGTTTTAATATCTCAAATGATTGTTGGGTTTCTAATGACAGACAGAAAAGGAATTGATCCAATGGGAGGGGAGGTCTGGAAGAACTGGGAGGTATAGAAAGAGGGAATATAATACATGAGAAGAAAAGTTATTTTCAATAAAAATGAGGGGGTTACTGTAGAGAATACAGTTAAGCTGGAGCAGGGTAGCATATAGGTCACTCTGTTTGGACTAGATTTGTGTTGTTTTCTTCCACCTATTACTATACTAGCCCTGTATTTTCAGCCTAGTGCCAGAAAATTACTATGGCTTGTAATTTCCAACCTCTCAAAAATCTAGTGCTTTTTTACATCCTTTAGAGATATCATCAACAAGCCTTAACCCTTTTTAAGAGATTTGGTCCTAAGTCCATGGGACACTCCTCCCACCTCAGGAGAGCAAACAAATTGAGCAAAATCATGTCTTCAAACATAAAGGTTTCAGCTCCTCAGAAGGACTTTTTCTTCAGTATTCAAATTTTAATAATTGAAGCTACAGAAATGGCTTAGAGGTAAAGTGTTTGCTATGCAGGGAAAAAAAAAGAATACCTACCTATCCTAGATCCCCCAGAATCCATGTACAAAATTGCTGTTTCAGTATGCTTCTGTACCTCTAGGCATGTAGGAAGAGGGTTATGAGGATCACTGAAGTTAATTTTCCTGGGAGCCTAATGGAATCCCTGACCTCCATGTTCTGTGTCTCAAAAAACTAAAGACAGAGAACAATTGAAAAAAGACCGTGGAAAGTGATGCAAGTTAACAAGAGGAATGTCATTTTTTTCCAGAAAAGTTTGTTGAGTAGATGGTGTTACCATAGGCAGAGAATCTAGAATGATTGGAACAATAATCAAATAAAAAAAGTTTAAATCAAAGTAGAAAAGCATAGAATAATGTAAGGGTTATTTGAGAAAATCAGAGTACCTTAATTTTATAAGGTAAAAATCAAACCATGCAGTATGAAACTGTAAAATCTAAATCAGTAATATATAGAGATGCACAGAAATAAAACAATGGGAAAACTGAAAATAAAGCTCTAAAGATGGTAGAATACATTGATGACTATCAGCTACTCGTGTAAACTGACCAATACATCAGCTTTTTATGATTTTGTGGGTAAGACAATCAAAGCAAGTAGCTCATTTGAAACTTCTTGGCAAAGCACAAAGGCATTCCTTGGGTTTCTTTGAAAATTCTGGGTGTTCTCTTCAGAAGTTCTTTTTTTAAGAAACACCTCAAAAGTTGAAGTAAACCAATTTTCAGGGAATTTTTTTTTTGTCTTCCACACTTCATCAGTTCAAAAAGGCAAGTTCAATTACATCAGTATGTAACCTCAAGGTGGCCTAAATGAAATCATTTCTAAGAAAAAGAGATGCATCTCTGTAGAGAAGAGGTACATGCTAGAGGAAAAGTATGATGTGGAAGGGGGCATTTCTAAGGGTTCAGACTTTTCACAGTGCTACTTAATACAAGTTGTCCACACTCCACTTGAGAAGTCAGTTGTCTCATCTTGGTTAAGAAATCAGCCTTTTCTGCTTTCCCTGGCATTGAAATGGTTCTAACTCGTGCAGAAATGTGTTATTTTGTATGGTGACAATTTGTATTTCTGTCTTCTCTCCCTTCTTTCTCTGTGGAGTCTGTCCTTTTGGTTGTTTGTGTTTTTGTTTTGTTTGTTTGGCATCATGTATTTACAAATTAGCCGTAGCAGATATACATACATGCTTGAATTTGTGTATACATTCATGGGTTTTGGTGCAGGCACGCTGCCCACAATGTATGTGTGGATGTCCTAAGACAACCTCAAAGAACAGTTGCCATCTTCCAGCCTGTTTGAGACAAGGTCCTTGTTATTCATACTGTGAATTCCATTTATGTGGCTTATATGCCTCAAGGGATACTTCTGCCTCTGGTTTCCATTTCTCTGTAAGAGTACAGATATTACAGATGGATGCTACTATGCTTGGCTTTACTTGGAGTCTAAGATTCAAACTGAGATTCTCACATGTATGCAACAAGTGCCTCATGTACAGAGACAACTTTCCAGCCCACAGATTTGTTATTCTTCCTTCCTATGATTTGTCTTGATCCTGTGTGTTAATTTGAAAATCATTCTCAACACTATTTCTAATTAAATCTGCTATGTTTGAAACTGAAATCCCAAGTCTGATAAGAACTTTGATAGGCTTTGGCCTGAGACAGTCTTGTAGATACACAAGAAAAATAATACCTATAGGTCAAAAAAATCTGAAGCCACCAAGAAGTCATGAGAGAGATGAAATGTATCCTCTTAACGGATGTCAGAAGAAAGCAACCTTGCTGACAACTTAATTTCAGAGCTAATTCCCCAAATTTGTGAGATGGTCCATTTCTGCTGCTAAAAGCTGCTGAGTTTTATTGTTTTGGTATGGCAACCAGGGGCTGATAATACAGTTGTAAGTAAATGCTTTGGAGTATTATTTCTTTTTATTAGTCCTCTACTCCTTTCAAGTAGGAGACATAATTTCTAAAAGTTAACTTGCTTTTATACTAAATTTATTTTTTAACCTTCTCTAAGGAAAAAATGATATTTGTAGTGGACAGATTATCTTTTCCTCTGTTTCTCTTTGCTTTGGTTCAGATGAATGCTTATTGTAATGGTGTATTATTTTTAATTTTGGTTTAGTAATTGCTTGGAGTGAGAAATTTAGTATTTGAATTTAGAATTTTGAAAAAGCACCCTATTCTTTCAAATATTCATTACTTCTGCAAATAGGCTTATTTTGTATAAAACATCAATTAAACATCCAATAAAAATTCTAGTAGTTATATATAAAATATTGTTAATAGTTTTTAATTTTAGCATCAATTTTTTCTACCGCCCCACAAATAGTACAAGTTTCCCTGAAAGCACAAGAATTACCTGTTTTCCCTCTTACATTGTTGTTTTTAAAGAGGAAGTTCTACACATACTTAGATTTCATACTTCTAATTTATTTTTCCTGAAAGTTTCCAAACCTTACTAAATAAATGAAAAAAAAAATGTGCTAACAACCAAAACACACTGTTGAATTTTATGATTAAATATATTTTCTCTATTCCCAGGTTTTTCCATGGAAGGCTTCCAAATTATAGTTTTATTTGACTAAAACTATAACATCTTTCATCACAGGATGTGTCTTTAAAACATGACCCAGAAGGGAAGTACCTTCATCTTGAGAACCTTTGACTTTTAAAGTGGTTTTATTTTTATATTCATCCTTATTTTATAGATTTAATTAAGATCATTTTCTAGGAAAATCTTTTTTCTCTAGCTAAATCAACAATTTTTTTCTTCTATTCTCTGTACAGTTCCCCTTTTGTCTGAAAAAATATGGAAAAGCATTTTTTAAGTCAATCATTCTTCACTATGCCTCTGTGCATTCTGAAATCCAACTGGCAAAGCATGATGAAAAGAACATTTTAAATTATCTCATTGCCCTTGGGTTTATAATAATTACAATTATTTTTTTCTTCCTCTCAGCTTTGTGGTGTGATAAAAACTTGTGAATTGAGACCTCTGGTCCACACCATCAGTTCATTGAAGAAATCTACTCCACTGTGATATTGATTACATCATAACCCTAGGGTTCTGAAAGGCACAATTGCAATCCAGATGAATGTCAAAGGCCCACAGAAAACATGGAGTTTTAGGATGAATATAGGGCTTCTGGATGAACCACATGAAGTCAAGAGGTTACCCTTTCCACCATTCTTTCCAGGGCTTTGAATGGTGCTACAAAAAGATGCAGAGCAAGATAGTATAAAGCAGGCCAACCTCTGTGCTTTTTAATTGGCGCCTCAATTTTCAGTATCTCCAAGGTCACGTGAGAGTAGTACCATTTTCTGTTTTTGTTTATGTTTTGAATAATTTGTCACAAAAATAAAACATACAGACTCCACTAACTGATATTACAGTTCAGTCTATATTGCTCTCTTCTCAAAATCTCCCTGACATAGCAAAGACTGTTTGTGATTACTTTTCCACCATATCAGAACCTTGAGGTTCTTCTCACAAAAGCTTTACCCTGAAACACACCTCCTTTGTTGAACACACATTAGGTCTCAATTTTACCTCAGAAGTATACGTGAAGTAAATTATTTGTCTTTAATGGTAAAATTACTTTTGGTTTCTGTAAATAGTAAAACAAAACGTTATTTTTATGGGCTTTATATACATCTCTTACCTTTTTTTTGTTTTATATCTCAAATCTGAATTATGTGATTTCTCTGATTAAATCATTGTGGCTTCAGCCACTTAGACAACTTTCTTTCCAATAAACAAAGATTTTCTTTCATAGTCCTCCTTGGTATTTGAGATAGTTTTGTTATATAGGCCAGGTTGTCCAAAAAGTTGGCATCCTCTTGACTTAGCTAGGGAATGCTACCATACCTGACAGGAATCTTTGAGTTTTTAACACCACCACCAAATGAAATACAATTGTAAGTCTAGTGCTGATTTCACATAAATCCTCTATGATAAATTAGTTAGTAGAAATGGTCTAACAGACTTAGATATCACAAAGCTCTGAGCTAGGGACACTAGACTCAAGACTGCCTTTACACTGGGGTACTTATTGTCTTGAACAGATCAGGCCTGCAGTCCTAAGTCTAGTGTCCCTAGGTCAGCACTCTGCAATATCTAAGTCTGTAATTAATTTGTAGAAATGATAGAAAAGAGGGAATTTCTAGACAAAAAGGCATTTAAATTATATTTATTCCTAATATTCACTTATTAATATCTATGATTTCAGAAAGAGGAAAGTTGAAGAGTAGTGAAAATGTTCAGATGTCTTTAGTTCATCATGATTCTATAATTTTGCATGAATATAAAAATATATAACAAATTTCCAACCCTATGAATCTGGATGTATCCTGGGTCATGACATAGTCATGGCAACTAAAATTATTCATTAGCAATATTTACTGTTCCTAATGGGGAAAGAAGATCCAATTAACCATCTTTCTTTCCTTAGCATTGATCTTTAGATGCTAAAATATATCTCATATATCTCAGTGCAACTAATATCATTGCACATATCAAGAGAATTCATCAGCTTTCAGAAGAATGTACACAAAGTCCTATGTAATGGTTTTTCAAATGACAAAAACAGTTTCTTTAATTAAATTCTACATTTATCCATGTTAATACTATGTTATAAGTATTGGTCTCTGGATTGCAGTGAAGCATTCATCTCCCTTTAGAGTATGGAAGAGAATATATCTTACTCTACGGAAGCCAAACAACAAAGATTGAGTGAGAAAAAAGGTTTAAGTCAAAATACACACTTTGAAGTTATACTGAAAGCGGCCTATTTCCTTACAGTAGGTCCTACTTCCTCAACAGCCCATTCAGCTAGTCACTCGTTAGTGAAAGTCCCTGATGAGATGAGTACATTCATCTCTTGGTGTTTTCAATAATTTCACCAGCTGGCACCAGGTGTTCAGCCTATAAACTCTTAGGAGATATTTCATATTCAATTTATACATCTTAAGAAATATATATGTATATATATAATATGGTGATGATGCTTATCTACAGTATTATCTCATCAATAATGCAATCTAATATTAAGAGTACCTTCAATTGTTTACCAAATTAGCAATCTGAACAAAACATTTTTCTTGGTCTGTACATTCTGGGAAAGGCAGCCTAAGGTCATCTGACAATTTCCCAAAGTTTTTTTTTTTTTTTTAATTCAAAAACTGTGGTAAAATTGAGCAACACTGTCAGCTCTACAAAATATCATTTACTTTTTTTTTATCTCAATGAATTTTCTTATTCTATTTTCCTATCACAAAAAAAGATATTATATGAGATGTGACATTTATGACTAGCTTCTTTGAACTTATTCTGATATCCTCAAGGTTCATAGATATATTTTCTGACATTATAACAAATAATATATCATTAACTTAAAACAGAAAGAATATGTTTGTGTTACAGCTGTTGATATTATAGTTTATATCTTACTGGATCACTTGCTCTGAACTCATGCTGAAATAACACACAAAAAAATGGAAGTAGACTATAAAGCATAAATGATTACGTCAATGGCCAGGTAATGCGAGGTAAGACAACCCAGTAGCAGGAAAGAGGTCCCACAAGCAGGCAAAAGAGCCAGAGATATCCCGATTGCCATAGTTAGGAATCTAGCCAAAACCCCAAGTTAAACCACTACAGCATGTTTGCTGACGATCTAAGATAGATCAATGCCGGCCTGGCGATTGCTACTTCTATCCCTGTGAGCTCCTATAAGGCCTGCTTAGTGGATTCTGTGGGCCGTGTTCTTTTTGACCACTCTGGCTCCTAGAACCCTTCTTCCCTGTCTTCTGTGGGGTTCCTCAAGCTTTAGTCATCACATTGGGTGTGAGATGGAATATTAGATTTTGATTTTACATTTTTAATGACTAATTATATTGAGGATTATACCATGCATTTATTGTCTGCTTGTGTTTCTTTTTTTCTTTCTTTTTCTTTTGTGGGGAGGCTAGATGTATTTAAGTTGTCTTTTTGTTCCTTGTCTCAGTTTTAGTGAAGGCTCTATATTTAAAAGGTGGGTTTTATAAAGCATTTGGTTATAGCTTTCATAACAGCAGGAGAGACCTAATGAGATTATGCAATAATAATAAGATCAATTCCAGCTCTTTATTATTTGAATATGTTTTCCATATTAAGAAGGATGGTGGGACAAATTCATTACTTGGCTTCTGAAAGCTAATATCCAGCCCTATGGCTCTGTTCTTTTAGAGGGAAGGCAATTAGCTGAAGATATGTAGCTTGCTCAAGATCACCCAGCAAGTTATTGGCATAGTTAGAATGTGAACACATGGGCTCTGAGTTTCCCATCTGTTGCCTGGATCATTTGGCTGCTTTTCTAGACGTGGGTGTATATATGTATATTTATGTTGCATTTCAGGAATGAGCAAAGCAAAGAATGAAGGCTTATGCATTGTTTCAAACAGTCACAGGGAAATGAATATGTATGTATATACATACACACACACATATTTTATTGCTGTGAAGCAATATCATGACCACAGCAACTCTTAAAAAGAAAACATGTAATTGTGGTGGCTTGCTTACAATTTCAGAGGTTCAGTTCCTTATTATCATGATAGAGAGCATGGGAGCATGCAGGCAGATGTGGTACTGGAGCTGAGAGTCCTACATCTACAGGCAAAAGGAAGTTGAATGACTCACTGGGCTGTATCCTGATCATAGGAAAGGTCAAAGCCTTTCCCCACAGTGACACATTTCCTCCAAAAAAGCCATATCTCTTAATAGTGCCACTCCCTATGAGCTTATGTGGCAAAATATATTCAAACTCCTACACAGATAGTATACCATTGTAGATAAAGAGCTTGTGGCTTGTCTGATGTTTACACATCTCTTTTAATAGAGTACTTTCCTGTAGCAAAGATGCTGGGTCATAGAGACGAAGGGTTTATGAGTCACCACCTCAATGTCTCCATGTTCATTGAGTTGTATAGGTAGTGTCTTCAGCAATAAGGCCTTGCTGTCTATTTGTGGAGAGCAACCTGTAGTTTTGGCAACAGCCTGAGTTACTTGAGGAATTCCCATGAGGCCCCTTTGACAAACAATTCAATTAGATGTAATCCAATCTCAGTACTGGAATCTTTGGTGGCAATGTCTATGTCAATGACAATGTCTCTCTCATTATTTGGAGATTTCACTTAGATTGCCTTCATTTAGGTATATATTTTGGGAAGTTTCATCACATTTTCATACATACTAAAAGTATACTCTGGCCTTATAAAGTCAATAATATAAAAGGTCCTATATTGTAAAAGTGCTATGTTGGCTAGGTATGATTATACAAACCTTAGGGTTAATGTTGGTCATGATTACATAATAAGTTTGAGACAACCTGAGTTATCTGAGCCTGTCTGAAAACAAACAAAAAAAATGAAGAAATCAACACTTAATAAGAGTTTGACAGCAATTTATTTTCTGGATCCACTTTATTCTATAAAACCAACACATAGTCTACTGTGTACAGAAATGGTCAAGGTTCTGGAAAGAGTGGGGAAAGGGAGTGAATATGATCAAAACACATGAAATTCACAATTAAAGCTGACAACCTATGATGTCATTCTTGTACCTGGATAATGGTACTGTTTCAGATGGTTTTGAAATATTTAAGAAGTGTGTTAAGGGGCATAGGTCTTAGGTTTATAGCAACTTCCACTCTAATCTTTTTTACAGAATCCAGACTACCAATGTCACATGATCAGTCAACTGCCTCATGCTGCAGCGGCTATGGCTTCTGCCAGTTCTGTTGTGGTGCTTGCCCTGATATGGTGGACTGTACCTCTCCCATAATGTGCCAAAATAAACCTGTGCTCTCTGAAATTGCTTCTTGTTAAGCATTTAGATGCAGAAATGAGAAAAAAAACTAATAAAACGAGGTGTTTTTCAATGATCTTTTGATTATAATGTTTTTTTCTTTTTAAATAATATAGACTTCAAATACTTACTTCAAGGTGACTCCCAAACCTTAACTTCACTGGATGGATAGAAAATGAGCACTGATTTTTGTTGAGTTACAGCACTGTTCTCAGAATGAGTTGGCAGAGATGACAAGTGAGTTAGCCTATGACACTTTGAGGCCAAACAGTTTCCAGAAAGAATCGAATTCCACTTTTTTTTTTTTTTCTGCTGGAATGGAGGCTGCAGAACCTCAGACAAGTGACTTTCAAGCCTCAGGCAGCTAAAACTCAAAGAAACAGAAGGTAAGTGTGTTTGGCAATGATGCCTGCTAACGGAGTACAATTGTACTGGAAGTGGGTTATTTTTATCTCCCCCCCTGTCTGCTGCTCTCCTTGGAGAGCCTCTTTCTTTTTCCTCTACCACTCTCTATCCAAGAGAGCTAATAGGACACACACCATCAATAACACAAGTAATCTGTGATGTAGTCATGAAAAGTCTCTCCTAACCCTGATGTCTAAAAGTCAAAAATATTGTGAAATAGGATTCCAAAAGCTGGGCGAGAGGCTGGAGGACTTACATGAGGTGTGAATTTAATTGTCCATAGTCAATCCATGAATCAAAGCACTACATTTTTTATCTTTAAATGTTTGCACTTATTGCTTGTCAGTTTGGAAAATGTGTTTCAAAAAATAAAAAAAAATTAAAAAAAGCAAATCCCATTCCCAATTACGTTAACTTGGAAAAGTGATGGAGTACCTTACTTCACAGAGAAAGTTAGCTACAGTATTTCACAAGATAGATCACTCACACTGTTCCGTCATTCTATCTCCTTCATTTCACTCTGTTCTTGTCCTCATGATGCCACCATGAGTTTCTCTCCACAAGATGCAATCTTTTATGCTAGTTTATATGTCCATTTGTATGATAATAGGATATTTATTCTGTATGTGGCATATACTGTAGCTTTACACTTCCTTTCATAAAGTGGACCTGCTATGTTTATTAGATATACAACTCTAACTTCACCATTGTTTACAGCTACATTTCATAATTTACCTTTAAAGATTATAAATGAACACAGAATTTTTATAGCCCGTGGGTTTCATAAATAAGAGAATTTCCTTGTAGAGTTAGCTACATCTATCATCTTTTTTGGAGACACCTTACTGTATATCAGGTTTCTGCATCCTTTAACTTGGCTGAAGCTTCTGCTGAATAGGATATTTGGGCCATCCAACTAGCATATACGTCCTCATCAGAGATGAACACAGGTTGTTACAACATAAGAGGTAGACATGATGGTACATGCACACCTTTGCTTTACAGCAGCCAGTCTAAGAAATCTATTGGTCGCAGATAATTCCACTCATCTTGTTCTTTCTGGTATACACACACACACACACACACACACACACACACACACACACACACACAGGCACACACATACAAAGAGAGGGATTCCACTATTTTGGTGAAATTTATGGATGTGTATTTTTGACACTTCTAGGTTCAAGATGCACCCAAAGAGGTAATATAAAATATTTTATCATGTGTTCTGTGACACATTCAAATAAGCTTTTCCATATTGTTAGTAGAAATAAAAAATTTAAAGAGAGAAAAAATCATACTGTAAACTAGATATTTGGGGAAAATGCTTCTATATGCTGATGTCCTACATTTAACTATACCTTCCTTACTTTAAAAGTGAATTGAGTTAATGTGTGAAAAAAGTTAATGTGTATTTTATCTTATGCAATATAGTATTTTATATATACAACATTTTATATATATATATATATATATATAAATAATCTATACTATTCAGATTATATATCACAAAATTGCCATTTTTATAAGAAGACATATTAAAATTGACTCTCAGCAGTATTCAAGAATTTAGTAGATTGTTATTAGCTATAGTCACCATGCTGTAAACAATTGCTGAATATGCAATTCTATGCAATTGAGATTTATTTGTTTTTCCTCTTAACTTGTTCATAAACCTCTCCATCTCAACTCACTATAACTTTGTTAGTCTCCAACTCTGCTTCAGGAAGACCATGTTTTTATTTTCCACTTATCAGCTAAATTGTTTGTTATTTGCCTTTCACTGCTTGGTTTGCTTCCTAAACAGCATGTTTCTGTTTAATTCATGTCATAGCACATATTACTCGCCATTATGGCATCATATACACTTCTTTAAATTCTTTCAGTCTACTCGTCTTTACTCTCCTGCACTGAGCATTTGATTCTTCCCTGATTCTGTCTCTTATGCAACACCGTAATTTGGAATCATGTAATAGCAGAATTGCAAATTGAATTTTATTATAACTATTATACATTTGAATTTCTTTCATAACTTTACAATATGTTTCTTTTTATCCCTGAATAACTGTTTTATGGTGTGGATATTCATTGATTTATTTACTAACTAACTTTCTGAAAAACCTGCTATTTGCTCCCATGTTTTGTGAATTATGAACACAGTTGATTTGTTCACAAATGCTATTGGTCAATATTTCTTATTTTTGTGTTGATATAATGTCCAATATACTTTGGTAAATGCCAAGGAGTGGGGCTGTTGGATAAAACACTGGAAGCCTGGCCAATTTTGTAGGAAGCTGCCAAGCTGTCTTCTTAGGTGTCTGGACCATTTTTCACCCCTCTCTCCACCAAGTAATGAGACTTCCCGTTGCACCAACAGTACTTGATATTGCCATTCCTTTATGTTTGCGGCATTCTATTAGGTGTGTAGTGGCAACAAAATCTGCTTTTAATTTGCAATTAAATTCCCTATGAGATTCTAACCTGAAAATTTGTCAGATTTTTTAAATCTATTTATTGTCAATTATACCAATGAGATATTTGTTCATGGGGAAAAAAAGGCTGTTTCTCAATGCCTTTGTTTCTTGATTTTAGTCTGATTAGCCATAGCTTACTGTTGAGATTTGTGTTTTTGTATATTTTATGTGGTAATCTTATCAGAATCTTTTATAAACACTTTTCCAATTTTAGCAATTATTGTTTTTATTCTCTTGGTATCATTTTTGAAGAAAAGTTTTCATTTTTAATGAAATTAATCATTTATTTCAAGTATCATATTTTAGTGTTAATGTCTAAAATGCTATCACTGTACCAAATTTTTTTCTGGTTTTCATGTTGTTTTCTAAGAGTGTTAAGATTCTTCATTTTACATTTTTGTCTGGAGTTTATTTTGAATTAATTGTTGCAAAGCATGTCAGTACTGCATGTATAAAGACACATATATTTGCATGTATATGACAAGTTGTCCCTGTACTATTTTCTCTCCATTGTATTGATTTTGTTTTTATGTCTCTGTTCATGGATCTATCTAATTTTACACTACTCTGTTACTTTAGCAATGTGTTAGTGTGTAATACCAATACTGTTCCTCTTCGGATAGGATATGTCATTCTGCAACTCTTGCTTGTGCTTCAATATTGTATATGTCATTCTGTCTTTCTCCTCTATCTACATACTTTAGAGACAGTTTGCTGTTGTCAATAAAATAACTGATTGGACTTTGATTTGGAAGCATAAAACGTCTAAGTCAAGTCAGGGTAAACTGACAGTTTGAGACTTTATTCATAAACAATATATGGGATTTTTTAATCTCTTTGATTTATTAGCTATTTATAGATGTTTTCCTATCAACATTTTACAGTTTGTTTTATTTGTAAACTGGGAGATTAAAAAATAAAGACTGCTCTATAATTGAAAGGATTCATTTTCTCTGTGTTGTTCTGCATAAAACAGTACAAATTTTACATGTACAATATAAAGCATCTTCTTTCTCATGATGAACAAAGGAAAGAGAGTATGCATTAACTCCCACATTCCCATGCTCCCTGTTCTTTAAATTTCTGTAGAACCTTTAAGTTTTTATAATACATAATGTGAAGAAAACCTGTGTTTACAATGACTGAATCAAAAAAAGTGAGCTTTGCATTATCTTATACCTCATAAAGAAGACCACAATGAAGGGTATAAATTAACATGTTCCTTGATAGGCAAACTTTTGAATTGGCTAGCTCTATTAAAGCCTGTATTATTCACTTAAATTCAAGCAAGCATCTAGAAGAAAATTATTTATACCACACTTGTAAAATATAATTTAGATAATAAAATCTTAACTAATCCACTGTAAGCCAAATTTATGTTCAAATTTATGCACATATCTTGACTTATATTATGTAAGATACAGTATATAAGGTGATTGTGATATTACCCATTTTTTTGGTTTGTTTTTTTGTTTTACAGATTACCCATAGCAACTTGGCTCATTGTTACTAAGATACATATATTTAATGTATAACTACCTCTCCGTTACATTTCTCAGTAATAGATTGAAAGATTCAACAATATTTAAATAAGCATTTCAAGTAATAATAAATTCAACAGCAAATACCTCTGTGTGTGTTTTAGTTTCATATCTTAGCATAACTATTCTAAATATTCCTCTGCTAAACTCTGTAAATTAGTGATCTTCCAGTAATACATGCTCTCAAGGAACATTCATTTATTTCATTAATAATAAAAATATTTTAAATATGATAAACTTAAAATGAGATGTTTTGAGTGACAAAATAATGTTATATCAGAAACAGACTTTGTAAAATAAAACATGTGAAGATGAGATGCTAAAATATGCATGTGCTTATTCCAAATAATTTTATCTTATTTGTCATTGTGATGCCTGCTGAATGCAAACAGACTGACGTCGTCTAATCAATGACATTGACTCTTGAGGGTTTTCCTTGATTTCACACATGATGTGAATGCTAGATGATTCATTTGGTATGATTGAGTGCCCTTGAGGAAGGTTGAATAGAGGAGCTCAAACAGGGAAGATAAATTCCCTATAGCCACCTAGACTGCTGCGTTTTTAAAAGCTAGAAATATTTTTCCACACAATTAGCACAAAATCACATTGTCAGAGATTTGCCTTCAGGTCATTAACTAATATGTTCACTAACAACTTGTGCAAAGTGTATTGAAAAGAATAATTTTTTTCCTGCCTGAGTCAGAGCTGTGACTGATACAGAATTAAACCATTCTTAGTGAAATTCTGCTGGGAGTCTTGTCCTCTCAGGGATTCAGTTGCAACTCTGTAATGACACTAAAAGATGTATTTTTATTTTATACTTAAATTTATTTCATATTTAAATGCATTTAAAATAAATTTGCTTATTTCTCCATATTTTAATTTGATTTTCATGATAATAAATACAATATATGCTACAAAGTTAGATATATGTGCTCTTTTGGTCAAATTTGCATACATTAATGTAATAATTATACTGTATTCAGGACAATATTAAGGATTTATTTTTTGGCAAAGTCCCAAACTATATTAAGTAATACATTATTTAGGAAGAAAGTTATCTAGAGTTCCAAGTAAGCTTTGAAAATATAAAATTTGAGGAAAAGAATAAGAATTTTAAGGTAATCATGGATATTAGTAACTCAATTTTATAGCTAAGTACAGTAAAAATTCCCTCAGACACCATTCCAAAGTCTTAGCTTCAGTTCTTAGATTAATTTCACTATCATTAGAGCTAGGACACGGAACAGTTTGGAAAATAATCTTACAGGACAAAACTCAAAAGTTGTAAAAGCATGACCCAGTTTAAATTATCATTAAGTGACAATATCAATGACTTTGGCAGGCCTCCATCATCCAATCTTCTTAGTTCATAGGATTTTGTATTTATGAGATTTTAATCATTAGCACCGTTTGATAACTCTACCCTGTGACTCAGCAGAAATTGGTATCTGTATATCAAAATTACAAATTAATTGCCCTGAAGAACTACAACAGAGGTAACTGCCAGTTGGTTCAGGATCATTCCTCACAGGACTATCTCCATCCCAGAAATGTACAGAAGTTCTTGAACAGGCTGGAAGCCCAACTCTCCTGCTGCCATTTTGGCATATTCCCTGTTGCTAATACTACAGACGTCAGAGAAACTAGAGGTAATGGTGACAGACAGTGAGTTTCTATATCCCAGAACTGAAATGCAACTGCCTCCTGCTGGCTTGGAATGTCTTTCTCTGTAGTAATATCAGCCATATATAGACACCAAAACAAAGGTCCCAGAGGACCAGATGGAAGATATCCAACATAACATCCCTCTCTGCAGAATGAGATGGCTGAGAAAATCTAACTTTACCAGAAAAAGACAATGGCGGCCTATAGAATCTTCATAGTGCTAGATGTTATTTCTCAGGAGACACTACAGTCAGGTCCCCATCGTTGGTCAAAAGTGAAACATTTCCATACGCTCATTACCATCTTACATTCCTTCTGAAATGTTCATTGTCTTTTTAGGAGGCTATAGTGGGGGGGGAAATATTAATCCATTATATGTTTGGTAGGTTTGAATTTTCGTTTATCCTATTTGGTAATACTAAAAATTTCAATGAAGAGTTTTCTTTTTCTGTAAATTATAAATACAGAAGTCTTCCCCATATACAGATCATAAATTTTCTACATTTTCCATTGGCACAACTTCTTTGATATATCATTATCTCATATATGTCATTTCAGTGTTATGGGCTAATATTGTGTCTCCACAAAATTCTTATGTTGAAATCCTGGTTGTCTGTTCACGAAAGACAAACATTTTGAAATATAATTAAAGTTAAATGGGGGCTTGGGATGTACCTCCATTAGTAGTGTGCTTGCCTATCATAAAGAAGGTCCTGGAGCAATATTCCACACTATGAAACCAGTCAAGGGGTATCCCCCCGCTGTAATTGCAGCACTTGAGAAGTGCAGGTTGAAAGATCAGGAGTTCAAGATGTGCTTTATTACATTAAAATGTTTGATACTAACTAGTCATAGACTTTGTTGAAGATGGTTTAAAGAATAACTGAGTCCATTACTAGACTAGTTGCAGGGTGTCCAGCCACCCAGGAAGTAATTATCATCTCCATAGAAGAATGAAATTTAGATAGCCCAGAAGAAAGCAATGTTCTAAATTAGGCTGTCTCTGACTTCTGTGAAATAAAGTAAAAATCGCCTTTCAGATCATGTTTATCAGAATTTCCCCCAGATCAATACTAAAGAACAAAATAATTTGATTTATTTTTCGTTCTTCTTGTATAAATTACTTTCATTACACTTACTCATGGAAGAGCTTGCAATACTGTGGTGTGAATGTGGAAGTCAGGGGAAAAATTGAGGTAGTATGTTCTCCTCCCCCACCATGTGCCTTCCAGGGACCAAACTCAGGTTGTCAGGCATGCCAGCCAGTGTGTTTATTCACTAAACCATCTTCATGGCCCTGCTTTTGTGTTAAAATTCTTGTTCTTAGCATGATCAATAAAGGCTTTACTTAATTGATATTTTGCTAGTGATTGAATATAACATAATTATATAATTTATATATTTATATTGAAGATATTTTTATTGCTAGAAATAAACACAGTAGAACACATTTCATTTTTAACTGATAATGTCTTAAGCATATAAATGTTTTAGAACATTCAAATATAATGCATATGACCACAATAGATAATAATAATAATGAATTTGGTTTTTAAAAGACTTATCATTTGCTTATCTCAGCCACATTGTGCAGCAAGTTCACTGTTAGTGATTAAATTCTACGATCATATATTTTGGTTTACCAGGCTATGGTTTGATAATTTAAGCCTCTGAGCTGAGTTTTTCTGTTCCAAATAGGTTATTGGATGTGTCTGAGCTAACTACTGGAAAGTGAATATTCTATATTTTTCCCATCCACAAGAAGCTAGCCCAACAAGGCTGGGAGGCCAGCAGAAAAACTTAATAATAGACACAGTTGACAACTGCTGGAATCAACTGCAAACACCACATTAGTCAAAGAAAGGTCAGTGGTTTAGTGCAGGTTCTGTGTAGGGAAGCACCTAGAAGGCACATACAGAGTCATGAAAAATATGGATATTATTGTAAACTATAAAATTTCAGAGTTGATTTGCTAGTGCTAGTAGAGAGAAAACCTTTAGATAATACTCATTTTGGATTTATGTGTACAGTTAATTGAAGCCTTAATTTTTTTTAACCAGATGTAAATTATTTTCATTGGACTATAAATGTTTTCACTGATATTCATGTATTCCTTCTATGCAATGGCAGTAATCATATTTTCTATAAATCCTAATATACATTATACTTTTAGTAAGTAAAAAACATGCATGTATATAGATATACATATAAATGACATAGATTCATATTTGCCTCAAATATACATCCTAAAGTTTAAAAATTGATAGTGGGAGCAAAAGTATGAATAATACAGCGTACTAGATTTTAACAACCTTGTTACCTCTTTCATAAATTTTCCAGAATTAAATTGATATAAAAATTATGTGAATCATGATTTTTACTTTATTTTGGAAAACAATCAGAAAAATTCTCTTTATTTGTTCACCCAATTAGTGCACTTTTTTTTTTGCATGAGAATTTACTATATTTTGTCATGATTACTTCAATATAAGGACAATGATTTCTGACAGCTAACATTTCTTTTGTTCTCTAACAACACACTGATTTCCCCTTGGAGACCCTTAATGAACCATATTCTCAGTATTGCAGTCTCTCCTATCAGAGTTGCTAAACTTAAGGTTAGCATCCTGAACATAAAATAACTCATAATCTATTCTCAATTTCCTCCTCAGCCTGTCATTTTCTAATTACTTTCCTTCTTTCACTTTCTATGAATGAAATCATATTTTAATTCTATTTTGAAGATTCAGAATAAAATTTAATATGTGATAATGAATATTAATAAAATGCAAATTTAGAACAGAATGACTCGCTTTATCATTGTTTTTTGTGATTATAATGAAAATCAGGACCCACACATTATATGTAAATGATATTTTATGACTATTTTTATTGATGGTTGATGCTAAACTACCTGAAATTGGTCGATATTCAAGGACTTAAGGAACACAAACAAGTCAGACTTTACATATTCGTTTATGGAATTCTTTAGAATTTTGATGTGGAGTGAGCTAGGCAATATTTTGTTAAAACATAAGGATGTGAGGTCCTACAGTATGAGAGTCTAATTGGAAGAAAAGTGAGTTTAAGGTGTCAATATATTTCTAGAATATGTTGAATATATGTATATATATATACACATATGTATATAGTGGGTATATATCATATATAAACATGCACACACATATAGTCATGCTGTAAGATTCTTGACTTTCTTGTCTTATTTTTACCAAAAACTGAAGTTATAGATATAGTTTATTTTCTGGCATCATAAATAACTAAATACATACATTAGAAAAAGTAATTATTATGCATGGCCGGCTTGAATTAAGGTATTACAGGAATTGTAGCAACTACAAAACTTGTCTTTCCAACAAAGACGGTTTCATGGAACAACCTATGTAAGGCTCATTTTCTATAAAAATCATTTCAACTGAATATTTCTCTCTAAAGGATATGTATTTCTAATAATTCCTGGCTGAAATTATATATCTGCAGAATCAAACATTTACTAGTGGTAAATGCCACTTCACAATTTTCTGGGAATAATGATTAATACATGGGTGCTAAAACAGGTTAAGATGTTAGTTACTAAGTGTTATTAATAATAACCTTATATTTTAATATTAAAGAAATATTAATAAAGTAAGGAATTTCTGTTAATTTTCCTGACAAAACAGAAGAGTCGACATTTCTGTTTCAAGAGATAATATTTAAAATAGTTAAATTGGCCGGGCGGTGGTGGCGCACGCCTTTAATCCCAGCACTCGGGAGGCAGAGCCAGGCGGATCTCTGTGAGTTCGAGGCCAGCCTGGGCTACCAAGTGAGTCCCAGGAAAGGCGCAAAGCTACACAGAGAAACCCTGTCTCGAAAAAACAAAAAAAAAAAACAAAAACAAAAATGAAATAGTTAAATTAAGTCTGTTGAATATAGTGCAACTTAGGTAAATTAAGTCAACTGAAAAATAGTCATGTAGAGTGAGAGACCATGAAACACTCAGCCCTAAACTGGAGGTCTCCATCAAACCCCTCCTCTAGGGCTCAGGGCACCCTTCAGAAGATGAAGCAGAAAGAGTATAAGACACAGAGGGAATGAAGGACACGGAGAAAACACAGCCCTCTAAATAAACGTGATCAATGCGCCTGTGAACTCAAACAGAATGAGGCAGCATGCACAGGGCCTGCATGGTTCTGACCCACATGGGGCCCTGGAGCCTACAGGAGAAGTGGACACATGTCCCCACCCCTAATCCAGCAGCACTATCCAATTGTTACCCACTTGTGAGTGAAAATTTAGTTTTCTCCCAAGAAGTCTCAGGGTGGAAGCAAACTACTCTTCAAGGTAGGCTGCACACCCAGCAATAGATGGCCAACAGAAAATGAGTCAATAGCATCTTTACAGGTCCCTTGTTTCAGAGTGTCATGTCAGCACTTTTTCAATTTTTTAAAAATTATCTATCTGTCCATATTATAATATAATATAATATAATATAATATAATATAATATAATATAATATAATGTTATAATGCATTTTAATTATATAAAGATAACATGTAAAATTACCTATCTCTATATTTTTATAAGTGTGTTTGTGTGTATGTGTAATTTTTCTTCCTTTTACCCTGAAGGTCCTCTTTGTATATATCATTGCTTTCAGTTTAGTGCTTTTATGGGATTCTTGCTTGTGCCGAGTGAATTTCTGTTTCTTGAGCCTTCTCTTGGGCTCTTTTCCTTATGTTTTTGTTTTGTTTTGTTTGATTTTATTTTGTCCAATTTCAATGTGTCAGTTTTTGTTTAATACAGTACAGTATAGTGTATTGTACTATTTAAAAAGGGTTTAAAAATGTGTATGTGAAAACACTGAAATATAATTAAAATAGTACCTAAACATGTTGAACACTAAGGCACTGTTAGCTAACAAGCCAGAAAAATACAAAACCTTCCAAAGTATAAAACTCTTTCACTGTATCTCGAGAGATGGCTCATGATTAAGGTAGCTGGATATTCTTTCTGAGGACCTGCATTCCATTCTCAGCAACCCATATGGTACCTTATTCTCATATATAACTCTGATCCTCAGAGATCTGAGACTCTCTTCCACCTCCCCTGGGCACCACGCTGCATGTGATGCATAGACATAAATGTAGAGAAAACACTCATACAAGTAAAATAAATAAACAAATAATAGAAGGTTTTGTACATTAATATGTATTTATATGTTATGAATTAACCAAGAAATACATTGTGATTCCATTAACTCAATCTCTATTTGAAGCTTTATTTTACGCTCTTTGCTGTAAAAATTTTTGTTGTTTTAAGAAAAATTAATTATAAAATTTCATTTCCATGTCCTAAAAAATATAAATATCATTTTTACTTGATAACTGGATAAAATTTAGGCACAAATAAAATATTGTGCATAGTTTCTTAGCATAAGTCTGCCTCAACAGAGATTAATTAAGGTCTCTAAGTTAATACAGATAAAATTGAATTTCAAGGAAGATGAATTGGTTTTTGATAACTTAGTTTGCACATTTCCTATCAAAGACTTGCTTTCAACCTCTTTTTGAATACTGTTGTTCTTCCTATCTTCTTTCTGAATAAAATAAAATTCTCTAAAATGATAACTAATTGATAATAATGAAGGAGTAGGCATAAGTATAAAAATATGAAATTTAAAAGCATGTATATTTAAAATTTTTAGTGACTACATAGTATTATAGTCCAATATTTTGTGTAGAGGAGGGACATTGTATAAGTAAAGAGAACAATGTGCTAACAAATCCCATGATTTCATATCTGTTTTTTGAAATATATTAACTTTATGATTTTAGGAAAGCCAATTTTTTTGTGTTTTGGCTTTATTGATGTAAAATGAGGATTGAAATGGTAAGATATTTGTTAAGATAAACTGAATTTTAGTGGATAGTTTTTGGAGTATTGATGTAGATAGTTCTAGATCATACCACTGTATTTGAGCTACTAATGGGGACATGTTAAGCCAATTTCATCTGCTCTGATAATTCAAGGCAAAGTATAACATCACAAGGAAGTCAGCATTAAATAATTTTCAAATCTGTGTAATACAGAGTGAGTCAAGGAACAAAAAAAAAACAATAACAAAAATACATTTTCAAGCTTTATAGTATACCAGAAATGCAGGTAAGGAATGAGAGAAGTGAGAAGCAACAGTTATCAAATGAGGCTAGTGTCCAGCTTAGCTTGATTCTGCAGAAGTTGGCTTAGTGAGGGAAATAAGCAATAAGGGTAAGAAAAGAAATCCACATTTCTAAGCTAATGTTCTTGACAACCACAAATATTTCAAAGTAGGTAGGGAATAAATGCTTTTATAATGTGAAATTAAGAAGCAAGAGATGAATAGCATATTGATGAAGCAATAATTTCTGTGCAACCTGAAAACTAAGAATTCAGAAAGGAGGAAAGTTACAGAAAGATATTCCCATGCAGATTACGGAGATTAGATTGTCTGAAAAACTGACCAAAAAGTCTGGAGATGACCTATTGAAGAGTGTAGAAAGTGGTAGCATCTAATATCATGTCCTTTCATGGAAGCTGTATCATCCTTGCTGAAAACACAAGAAATTATCAGCAATATAGTGAGAGGAGAACACATGTATCTAAGCTAGACTTTGCTAAGCCTTCACCAAAGAAGAAAAAGATCTTGTGAGACCATTAAGATATAAAATGGCTGTGTTAATCACAGTTAATTTTACTGCAATGAAAACACCAGACAGCTTTTTTGAAGAAGGATCTATTTTATTAATGAATCAGATGTTTTGAGTCAGTTATGACTAGGAAAGTGTGGAGCAACAGCTAAGTCCACTGCAGTAGAACAGGAAGCAAAATGTGCAAGGCAGGAAGGAAGCAGGAGCCTCTTCCAACCTTCCATGGCCTGAGCAAATAAGCTTCTTCTGCCACCTGTGTACCAATTCCTAAAGGTTCCTTGATTCCAAAAATCCCACCAGTTGGAGAACAAACATCCAAACCATGATCTTGTGGAGGACATTTCAAATTCAAATCATAACACAGAATTAAAAAGATTAAAAGAGCATTGCAGAAGAGAACTTAAAGATGTTGAAGTCTTATATGACATGAAAATCAGAAAAGAAAGATAAAAACAGTGTACAGAGAGCATAACGGAGCACAAAAATATGGAGAAGGATGGAACTTGTCACCATAACTAGAGGTAGCTTAATAGCTGAGTCTAGAACTCATGGTCTCTTAAAGAATTCAGTTGATCTACCATTTCTAAGATGCTGTAGCATGTATGAAACTAGTTTCTCCTCAAGCTAATGACATGTTGCTGGTCTTGTGTCAGAGCAATATCAGTGGGAACACTGGTTTATCCATAACCAGTCCTTCTGGAGACCATAAAGAAAAGGGGCATTTCTCATTTGCTTCCCACTGAATAGACAGCACTAGCTTGCATCTATGATATCTAACATATGAAAGTCATTCCTGGATAATAAATTTGAATTAGAAAATTAGTTAAAAAAGAATAATGGAGGATATTGAGAGAATATATTTTGGTGATTGCTGCCTTATTTAGATTATTTTCTTGATCCTCCTATAGAACACATTTAAATACATTTACAAGTTACTGAAATGTTGGTAAGTATATCTCAAACATACTTTAGTTGTTTTTGTTGTTATTGTTTGCAGATAGTGTCTCCTGTCCTGGGATGGCCTTAAAAATGCTATGTATGTAACCACTAATGACACTGCGTGCTGCTCCTTGTTCTGTATAATAGGCATAACCTATTATACACGCCTGGTTTACTACATAACAATTTTGTATTAGAATTGTTTGTCTTGAAATTCTTCTCATTCTACTTATCAATAAAGCTCTAGAAACTAATAAAAGTCTCAGTAAATACACAATAATCTTATGTGTATTAATCTTATTGCAATCATCAAGCTATCCTATTTGTTCTTCAAAAATATTTCTTATAAGTATGTTATTTAAAAATTAATACACATTTGATAATAATATTAAAGATCATAGCTTTCCTAAATATGTCCAGCTCATGTGGGTTGTAAAATATAGTTCTTTGTATAGTATTTCATAATTATGATGGTACCTGGAAATTTTAGTAGAAAATTTTGATGTGTCGGATAGTAAAATAAGATATAAAATAATTATATTTACAGAAGTAGTCTAAAAGTTTTGTGAGCTATATAATTTGTTGCTTGTAGAATGTACTGGAAAAATTATGATTTCTTAGAATGAATTCTTGGAAATCTTGATTTTTTAACTTAACATTTAAATTCGAAGACTGTGGAAAACAGAACACCCTTAGTGAAGGCCTGAGTGAGTGTGCACTGTTTTACATGGTCACAGCCATGTAGAGAAGTCCAAAGCCTCAGCCCCAAGGAGGGGCAACATCTTGCTTGGAGGCTTGAGTGTGAATGTTGAGAGTGTGTCACAAAAACTCCCTCACAACTTTCTCCTTTGCGTATTTCATACCTGAAGACTGTTACCTAAAGTTACTGCACTAATGGATATTTGCTCAACCTGTCTCCTTGTTTATCTTTGGGTAATAACACCTTCTTCTTGTTCAGTTGTATACAACAACCTCCCACACTGTTCACCTGTGTATAATCAACATGCTAAGCTTCAAGGGTAACACTGTTTCTCCATCAGGGACCAGTTCACTCAGTATCAATTGCTGTATTCATTTGTATGTCTGTCTTTTCTTCATTACTTTATCACTCTAGTTGGGCCCACGCCTGGAGCTGTGCAAGGATGGAGCACAAAAAGAGAGATGGAAAAAAGTATGTCCTGCCAGGCATTTCCAACAGTTTTGACTTGCGGATGAGATGTTATCATCTACAGTGTTCACATTCTAGGAATACAACTGAGTTAAGAAAATAGAGGCCAAAAAACACCCCATCGCAAAAATTTCTCATACTTTTAACACTTTTTGTTTCCTCCATTTGTAGATATCCTTGTCTGTGTATGGTTGATGGTCTGTTGGTAATAGCTTAGGATTGCCTGTTAATATTTCACCTTCAACTGAACTATTGGTCTTTAATTGTGATACAATAATGAGAGATTTATGAACGAGAGGAGCTCTTGGTAACTGTTTCTACACAGAGAACATGTCTCCTGCCCTCATCAACAAGCTCTAAGGTGTTTCAAAGAACTATGGCTCTTGTCTGTGAAGCATAACATGTAAGAATATATAAAAGATAGAGAAACCTATCTACTCATGTCTAGATTCCCGAAGTTGGCTTTCAGGCATTTTTTTCAACATGTTTGAGATAGTACTAATGGTAATTTCAGTATTTTTTTTTCTTAGTTCTAAATGGATTAAAACCCCAGTAAACACATGTCAATTGCTGGCATTACAGATATGCTTAGGTCATTAACAAACAAACAAACAAACAAACAAACAAAAACCATACTCTGACTGGTGAGACAATTGTGTAACTTGATTTGCTTGGGGGGGGGGGCTGGCAGTAGAATCAGAATCCATCCCTGATGCATGAGGGGGCTTTTTGGAGCTTACTGCCTATGATGGGGTACTGTGTGCAGCCTTGAGGCAGGGGGAAGGCTTGGACTGGATGTGCCTCCCCCTGGGACACCTTGCCTTCTTATGGGATGAAATGGGGGAATCTGGGGGGAGGGAAATCTGGAGGGGCAGGAGGAAGGAAGCAGGGGTTCTCTGATTGGTGTGTAAAATGAAAAAAAAATGTTTCTTAATAAAAAATGAAAAAAAAAACAAATCAAAAAACAAGTTTTAAGAAAAATGCTTGCTATTCATTTCTTACAATGGTCTATGACCATCAAAATTCTCTCAAAGGGTAAAACAGTCTTATGCATTAACTGTTTGACTAATGCTACCAACAGTTATCTGTAACTCAAAGAAAACGAAGGAACTAAATATTTTTGTTCATTTCTCAGGCCTTTATTTAGTTCCCAGGACCCAATATTGAGCACTTCAATTTCTGAGGCTTCTAACAACAATGTATCACCTTCGAATTCTGGTTTACGTTCCGGAATGCCGATGATTGTCAGGGCGTTGTGGTTACATTCTTAGGTCACATTTTTTCTCTGGGTCATTTTTCTGCCTTTGCCCCGGGAGGTTGTTTGTGATCTTTCCCTGAAGAATACTATTCCATTCTTGCAGGATCTTTGCCTCTTCCTGCAGGGCGACTTCCTCATCTTGCAGAGCCCCATGTTCTTCTCTCAGTGCCTTGTTCTCCTCCCGAAGAGCCTGCTCCTCCTTCCACAAAGCCTGTTCCTCCATCTCCAGAGCAGCTCCCTCCTTTGTGAGGGCCTCCTGCAGCTCAGCCGCTCCTTCCCTCATCAGGACTTTCCCTTCCATCCTGAGAGCCCTTTCCTGGTGCTGGAGAGCCTTGGTCTCTTCATGCAGGGATTTGATCTCCTCATGCAGAGCCTTAGCCTCATGCTGGAAGGCTTTCTCTTGCTGTCTGAGAGCTGTGATCTGAGCCTCCATGGCTTGATTCTGTTGCCAGTAAGACTTTTTTTCTGTGTTCAAGGCACTGAGTTCTTCTCCAGAGAGTTTTTGATTCTCTACAATCAACCTTTTCACTTTCCGGAGTAGCTGGTTCTGCTGCCTTAGTATATGATTCCTCTCCCTGATGAATTGGTTGTCCATCCGAAATGTTTTATTTTCTCTTCCTAAGGCTTTGTTTTTCCCCCACAGGAATTTGTTGTCTTTTCTCAGAGCCTTGTTTTCATCTCTCAATGCCTTATTTTCTCTACAGAGGTTTTCCTCCACCTCATGAGATTTATGCTTGAATTTACTTTGATCTCGGGTACAAGAGAAACAAGAAAACAATCGCAGTATTTTCCCTTTATGTATTTGTTTGGATCGAGAGACATCCATTGTTTGTCTGTTCACTACTGATAATCACGACAGAAGATGTCCTAAATCTGTTCATGTAGTCTTGGCTGTCTGTTGAGTTCTTAGTGAGTAATACAGCAGGTAACTGTTCAAAGCTTAGCAAGGAGCGCTGGAAGAGAAAAAAATGAAAATAGAAATAAAAGTTAGTAGATTTACTATTAGGTTGATATCATGGAAATGGAAGTTAAATCTAAACACATATAAATTATAATTTAATTACTTTTTCTGCATCAGGCATGAAATTGATCAAGAGTAATGAATTGAATTGTTTGTGTTCACAAGCTAAGCTATTTTAAAACAATATTAGTGTTTTACATTATCATGTATTAGCTTTATTAACTTATTGTCTTTTTTAAATGTGGTACCTGCTAATATGAAAGCTTACTACTCCTTCAAGAATGTTTCAATTTGAATAACTTCTAGTTAAAAAAAAAAAAAGAAAGAAAGAAAGAAAAAGAAAAGAAAAACTGGAGAAGACATTGAAGATATTTCAAGGCAATATAAACTAATGACTACAGCATTTAGTGAGCTTGCTAGGAGAGGTGGAGATTTGGGTAAGCAGCCTCACTTACATTGCTGTGTTCTCTAAGTCACTTGAAAGCCTGGTGTCTGTTAGTAAAAGAAAACATTCAACATTGTATGTCACCCATAGTGATGTCACTTAGGCAACACTAGAAATGTCATGGGCCACAGATGTTGTCTTTGGCTTTTTAAGGCATGTCTTTCAGGACAATAAAGAAGCTTATATTTAATGTATTATTCTTAAATTAATGTAACTATAGTGCTAAGCGACACATACATTATTAAAATTGATTTTACACTAATGCTTGCAACATTAGTCAAGTATTTTATTATTGGCAAGTATTTGTATTATGTTATTAATAAATAATAAACAAGTAGTTGAGGATATGTTAAAAAATTAAGACCGCTGTTGAATCATCTGAGAGGTAAATTTGTATGTTAAACAAGTAGACATGTTAACATCTTAATTCTAGATGTCTTAACACAAATTTCATATTATCATAAAGTGAATTTTTAATTCATGCTTATTACTTTTATAGAATTTCCAGAACTGGAACTTTGAGTGATGAGGCACATGTGTAACTACTTTATATAACAGATGCTACGTTTCTAACCTTTACAAACTTCTCACTGTACTTGTGTTTAAACCTTTATATGAAACACAATAAGCCCAAACCACCTTATTCACACTGGAATAAAGATTTGCCAATTTATTTATCTTACTAGAATTACTAGTGTTTTTTACTTGTGCTTAACAAGCTTGAAATATATTTTTACCTCTGATATTTTCATACTATCTAATTTAATTCATAAAGTAGTTAAAACCATAAAAACAGGGACTAAGCTATTCCATAAACCTTAAAGAATACATGTGAATGTGAAAGTGTGAAGAACCCATCAGGCTAACATTGGCAGTAACTTAACTGAGAATGTGTTTAATTGAAATCTGTGGAGGCTTCTTCTTTGTACCATTGGTTCTATTTCTGTGCTCCTGGCAGCTGTAGGTTCAGGAATTCTCCAAAGCAAGTGCTTAGAATGTTGTGATGTCTGAACTTTTAGGACAAACAGAAAAAAATAAAATAAAGTTACTCTTGCCCTTGATCTAGTGAATAAACTGAATATAGAATTTGGTTTTATTCACTAATTCAATCTTATTATCCTTTTATAGGTTCCGCATGGTTTTATACATATGTATAATGTGGGATAATGGAACAAAGTTAATCTCTCTATATACGTATGTGTATATAAAGTTACATTATATATATATATATACACACATATATGTATATATATAAACATATAAACATTCAATAAAGAAATTGGTTTAATAGTTCATCAGTTCTTGCAGGTGACAAAAAATAGTCTGAAATTAACTATAACAAGAGTATTGTAAGAATGGAAACTGCAAGCTAAAGTAACTCATGCACTACAGACCCAAATATGACAATGGACACATCAAATTTAATGATGAAAAAATAAATCATCAAAAACAATCACTTAAAAACTCTTCTATTATTAAATTATTAAGTAATAAGATTATTTAGCAGACTTTTAGACAGCATGTCAACCAAGAAATCATAATCATCATCACACAGGGTAACTTCAAATTTTATATATATATATATGAAGCTACAGTATGAATGAATTATAAAATTAGGTAAAAGAAAAGGACAGAATCAAATTAAATTTAGTCATGTTACCCAGAAAAACAAATATCAAATGATCACACACATATGAGAATGTAAGGCAGACCCTTTAGATTTGTGTGCTTAATTTGAAATACCTATTTACCTGAAAATTTAAAAAGGCCATTGGCAAGGAGGACTAATGACAGATTTTTTTTTTCCTTTTTAAAGATTTATTTATTACATATACAGTGTTCTGTCTGCATGTATTCCTGCGTGCCAGAAGAGGGCACAGAATCTCATTATGGGTGGTTATGAGCCACCATGTGGTTGCTGGGAATTGAACTCAGAACCTCTGGAAGATCTGCCAGTGCTCTTAACCTCTGAGCCATTTCTCCAGCCCCATGAAGACAAGAGTGGTTGACACAGTAAAATACAGGTAACATGAGGAAGGGGAATAACAGGGGAGGAGGTTTAAATGGAGAAAGATGTTATTCCCAGATCGCAGGGACCCCCAAAAGACCACCACGGAGACCGAATCCTGCATGTAAAAGCAAAGAGCCTTTATTTCAAGATACAGAGCTTGGTCCCTCTGTCTGTACCAAACAATGGTGAGAGCAGAGAGCCTGGAGCTCAGGTGGGGCAGAATTTTTATCACAGTAGATGTTGGGGGTGAGGGGATTTCCAGGGTCCAGGACCCTGATTGGCTGACAATTGTCTAGGGGTATCTGTAAAACAAAAATAGGTGTGTCCTAGACTCGAGGAAATCTGGCCACCTTATCTAATGGTTGGAATGTTTGGGATGTCAGGTACTTCCTCATCCCTGGGTGGATCCCTGGGTAGTATCAGCCTAAGGCTTCTCCTGGATCTGAGTGTTGCCTGCCAGTAAGCCTGTCACAGAAGCTGTGTCTAGGCCCCTAAGCCTGTCTGTCATGGCTGCTGTGTGGTCAAGCTATTTTGGGGCCCCTTCACAAAAGGGCTGGAAGTGTAGGGCAGAGTAAGTGGTAGGAGGAGGGATAAAAATAAGGGTGCTTAAAAGGCATGTGGGAAACCTACTAATGTATGCCCATCATATGCACACATTCACAGAGAAAGAGAGAGACACAGAGAGGGAGAGAGAGAGAGAGAGAGACAGAGAGAGAGAGACAGAGACAGAGACAGACAGAGAGAGAAGAGTGAGAACGAGAGGTTTATTCATTGGCTGCTTACTATAAACAAGAACATTTTTCTTCTGTATTACTTCTGTTGTTTCTCCTTCATCTTTACAAGACAAGCTTTTGATACTTTGCTGAAATTATTAATTCCATTTTTGACAAATATATTACTTCTGATCTCTGTAGATCAATTATAAATTTCTGAATTTTTAGTCTTTGACACCCTCTAAATTCCTTTCTGCTGTGTTATAAAACACTCTGATCAAAATTAGCATAGATGAGGAAAGGATTCCTGTGAAGAATGCTTCGATGTACTGTCCATTATTAAGGGAAGTCAGAGCAGGAACTCAAGCAGGAACTTGAAGCAGAAGCCATGAAGGAAGCTGCTTCCTGTCTTGCTCTGATGTTCATGTTTATCTTTCTTAGAAGAAAATCATGCTGCTCAGAGTGGGCTGGATCCTCCTATATCAATCAATCATCAAGACAATCACTTGGTTACAAGGCACTTGTGGCTGGCAGAAGAGAGTGCTGGAGGAGAGTCATGAGCCATAGTTATCTTTCTAGAGCTTTATGGAGAGAGAGAGAGAAAGAAAGAGAGAGACAGAGAGAGAGAGAGAGAGAGAGAGACAGAGAGACAGAGAGACAGAGAGACACAGAGAGAGAGAGAGAGAGAGAGAGAGAGAGAGAGAGAGAGAGAGAGAGACCACATGGAAGAAACAGAAAATAGGGAAGGAGAGAGTTCGGAAAGAGAGAGCATAGAGAGGGCCAGCCTGCTTTTTAGGCTGGGATGCCATTGCAGGCTAGTGACGTAATTAAGGACATAATCCTTATACAATCTACCATGGATGTGCCCACAGGCCAGTCTGAATCTGAGCAATCCTGTGAGAGTCCATTTTCGGGTTCCTTGTGGCTTTACCCAGCAGGTCCGCATAGAGGATGATTAGGACCACGGGCCTGAGTGCAGGTGTCTGAGATGGTCTGCACTTGGCTGTGCTGGGGGAGGAGGCCTTTTGCTCCACCCCTTGGTGTCTCTATAAATACCCTGGGGCACAGACAGTTCGAAAAGGTCCCAGGCCCTCTTGAGGCTATCCTTTATTTTCTGTTTATCTCCACAATATTCTCAGCAATATAAATCATTCTATCTAATATTTCCTGCTGCTCACACTCAAGAAAACTCTGGGGAGCTGTGGGGTTGGTGGGTAAACGCCCCACACAATTCCTAAACTGAAAGTGTCCCTTCTCAGGTGACCCCAAGCCCCTTGAACTTCTTTCACCCTTATTAACCTGTCTGTTAGTGTTTTCCTTCTTCAGCTCACATTTAGGCATCTATGCTGGTGAAACTTCATGGGTGTCGCTTCTGACATTCTAGAAGACACAATCTCACAGCTAATTCAATTTAAAGTGAAGACTTAAATGTTTGAAGTATCCATAAAATTCAGCTTTCCCATAACAAATATTGGCAGAAAGTTCAGTCAAAAAAATATTTAAAGAGATTATAAGAGACTAATGTTCATTTTCTTCTTCTTCTTCTTTTTTTTTTTTTTCCTAAAGCCAAATCTTTATTTCATCTCTATTTCCTTAGAAAATGCTGAGCTTGTGAAGTAAGCAGTTAAAGCATGCATGCAAAAGCCACCTGGGCCAGCTCAGGTACAAGCATTAGCTTGCTGGGTCAGAAGTAATCTACCCTTTGCAGAAGGCATCCTGCAGTCTCCAGACCTTTTGCTTGCTAAGCCCCCAACAGTTGGTTCTTGCTTGTCAGATCTCAGCCGGGTTCTGAGAGTAGCTAAGACACACAAGTATGTCTTGGGGAGCACTGCAATGTCTAAAATGGCTCCTTGTAAGCATTTCTGAGATCCATGTGTTTGCTGAGTGGATGTCCTCTGCTTCTCTTGGCAGTATAAATGCATTTTTAAGTTTCTACAGTCCCACAGTATTCACTTAAGATATCTCTCCTAGGCCTCAAGATACATTCATGTGTAAAAAATACCATCTGAATAGACTGCATCCACAACCTAAAACCTAAGACATGATTCCAAACCTTCTATGTACAGGTACAGCCTAAGTTGTTACTACTGATTGTTTCTGCCATGTGAATGAGATTTTCTACCCAGTACATTATCTTAAGCCATCGCTGAGTTTAACAGGACAAAATTGCAGATGTCCAAATGACATACAGTACCTGCATAACATGTAGCCATTTTTTTTTTTTCTGAGAGAGGGTTTCTCTGCTCAGTTTTGGTGCCTGTCCTGGATCTCGCTCTGTAGACCAGTCTGGCCTCAAACTCACAGAGATCTGCCAGGCTCTGCCTCCCAAGTGCTGGGACTAAAGGCATGCACCACCACTGCCTGGCTAATGTAGTGGAATGTTAATGGGTACTAGTTACTACAGTGTGTAAGAGCAGTAGACTGCATACCTTTGAGATAGATCACTCCACTTTTCCAAAGTAGAATGATTGAACTTCCCTCAAGAAAAGAAGGTAGACTGAGGAGTATTGTAATAGATGTGGATAAGAAACTCTTTAGAACCCTGTCCTTGAGGGAAATGACTGATGGAATTGCATTCAGCAACAGGAATGAGAGAAACTTGTTCTACAAGAGTCACTATTAAGAGCACTAAGGCAGTCCTAAGAGGCTGAGCGGAAGAAACCCATTTGGCATTGTTTTAATGTTGCCACAGGCCAATCAACAGCAGCCTTTCATTGTGCTATGTGTTTGGAAAAGTTGACACTGACCGAGGTTGTGAAGCCAAGGCAAGACATGTCCCGAAGAGATCATCGCTTTCAACCTCCAGGTCCCATGACTGTCTTTCAAACAACAAAACTGAAACCTCTAATACTAAAATCAGCCACTTAATTTTTACTTATCTTCAAAGGACTATTTCCTAAAGTTAATGAAAACAAAATACAATCGCAATGATGGTTTAGTTAAGTGATGATCTAATTACTTTATAGAAAATTACCTTTCTTCCTTAAAACAGCGTGAAGCTGCCAGCCCCACTGTTGTCGTGAGGAGCCTCATGCTATTTGGCTTCTGGGCTCCATCTGTGTCTGCCTGCATCTGCTTTCATCCTCCTCAAACTCCTCTCCAAAGGAGCACAGAGAATCTGCAATTCATGTCAGGGCACCCAGCCAGATTAGAAGCTGCCAACAACATCAGGTTTTGTGAGAAGAATTAAGTTACTTAAGCATTCTCTGCAGCATAGCCATAGTGCTGCTGGATGCAAGCTTATGCAGCTTGAGTCTGTATTTCCACCCTGCTGAGAAAAGATAATTTCGAAGTGACAGAGTGAGGTTATGATGTGATTTGGACATTTTACAGTGACCTAACCTTTTCAAATGTTCTTCTCACTGTCTGTTTATGTTGATAGTACATTTTGAAAACGCCCCCTCCCTTTTTGATGCTGCTGTTGAAGGGTTTTAACAGGCCCAAACATGTAAACACGGTGCCAGCTGGTCCTGCCCTTCCCCCTTCTCTTTCTGAAAAACCACTAGAGCGCCTGCTGGACTCCTTATTTGGCCATTTTCTCATGTCTGACTCATCTCTGAGGCTGACCACCAAGGTCCAGCTGTCCAAATTCCTTATTTGGCTACAATGACCAATGAGTTTAATCAGGTTTTACTAAATCATCCTTCCAAGGACTCCCATTTTTCTCTGTAAAACCCATTTCTACAGAGCTTCTTGCTGCTGTTTCTGCCAGATTCAGATGCAGCTACCCTGTCTTTCTAGCTTAATAAAAGATTGCTTTGTGTTGGAAATTGGTGTGTAAGTGTGATCTGTGCTTAATCCATGGTCCAGAAGGGAGCACCCCAGGACTCATGGTGCCTTTCATTCACAACACAATAACTTGGGGAACAGAATTTGAAAAGGGGCACAAATTACGTTCATATGCGTTTTGTGGGTCTAAGATCATCATCAGTAATCCATTTCCCTAGACAGCTAAAATGATATGTTTCTTTCTGTTTATCTGTGTGCTTGAGCTGTTTTTACTCCCTGCCTTGAAAACGATTTTAGATTAACTCACCCTTTAAAAAAAAAAATCTAAAATTTGAGAATATAAACGATAAGACATATTTGTATCCTCAATTATTTATTTGGAGGTGTAAATCAGTCAATATACATGAAATATTTTTAAAAATATTAAATAGTTGCAAGTATTACACGAGACACTGTCGTCGCAGCCTTAGCCGTCAATGTAACATAACACATAGGAAATGGGAAGAGGCGAGAAGTGGGCCCTTTCTTTGAGACAGTCTCTTAATTGCTCTTTGATTTAGGAGCACCCAGTCTACTGTGGAATGGACATGAGCCACAGAACATAAACAAGACAGGGAACAAGCCTGTAAGTAGTATTCCTCCAAGATTGCTGCCTTGAATTCCTGCCTGGACTTCACTTGATAAAAATAGTATATCCTATAAGCCAACGAAAGACCTTTCCTTCCTCAGGTTGGTTGTGGTCAGTGTTGTACGGAACCAAGAAGAAAGGAAACTAAGACAGACTCTTTTCAACTCCCCTCTTCAAGTGAGAAGCATTAACCGGAAGACATACATTTTACATGTTTATGATATTTTTGTACTATGAAAAAGGTCTCATAATCTGTGTGAGCCTTGTTATGCCCAGATCATGGGGACCCCCAAAAGACCACCACAGAGGCCAAATCCGGTATGTAAAAATCAATGGGCCTTTATTTTCAAGCTCAGAGCTTGGACTTTCTGTTGGAGGCAGCGGTGAAAACAGAGAGCTCAGAGCCCAGGCAATGTGGGGTTTTTAATCATAGCAGGGGTTGGGGTGAGGCGATTTCCAGGGCTCAGGACCCTGGTTGGCTGACATTTATCTAGGGGTACAGGGAATGTTTAAAATGTCAGATATTTCCTCTTAGAAGCAGGCCCCACTGGGTGAGGTCAGTTTATGGCTTTTCCTGGGTCCAGGTGTTGTCTGCCAGAAGCTGTGTCTAAGCCTCTAACTAAGCCTGTCATGGCAGCGACATGGTCAAGCTGTTTTGGGGCCCTCCCACAGTCTAAGGTTACTTCTTAAAAATAAAGTTTATAAATTTGCAGCGAAATCCTATCTAGTAACAGAAAGAATATTTTTGTAACTATTCAAGTGAGTTGGCTACTAAAATATGATCAGATCAATGCCTAGGATTTTGATGACTGTATGACTCTATTGTAAGATGTGAGCTTCCCGATTGGCTGCGCTGTGGGCTTTAAATTCCTGGAAGCATTAGTTCATGCTACATAGAGCGTGAAATACTCTCTTTTTACTTGACCACTAAGTATTTCCAGTTACCTCCCCATTGTGTGTTTCGTTATAAACATAAACCTTCAAGACATTAAAGAGAAAAAGGAACCACAAATTAAGAGCAAAAAAAGTGACAAAATCATCCATAACCACTAAATTTTAAAAAGTAAGAAAAATAATTTTATTATACTTTTCAGTTGTTGCAATGAATTGATACCATGAATTTTGACTGAGATGTTTTTGCTAGCTGTATCATTCAGGGGCTCCCTCAAATCTTCAGTCATTTTCATAGTATAACTGTGAATGAAAGACATTTGACTATTCCTTTATATACACTAATGATTACCATATGCATCTTTTTTTTAAATTAAATTTCACACGATTTATTTATCTTCCTTGGAAATTTGTAACTGAGATCCTAAATGTTACTGCCAAGTAAAACTATTAATATTAATCGATGTAATCACTTTTTTGGCCAATGACCAATAAATCTTCTGGCCCACAGTGTTAGAAATTCTGACATAGTAGTATGGATTTCTTTTTCAAAGTTTCAGTCAAACAAAGACTTTGTGCACTGTGTTTGAGCATTTCTAAATAGTCTTTCTAAATTATTTCCATACTGTACATTCCTTTCTAGATCTGTAGAGATCTAGAAAGAATTCTTCATAGCACTAATCAGTCTCTTGTTCCCTTAATATTTATTAACAGTCAATAGACCACTTGGTCCAGAATTGTACAAAATTAAAGACTCCAGTTTTCATATTTAAGTCTCAGTGAGGTTGTAGACTAAAGGTGAGTGTGATTCAAAATCAGTTTATTAGAGAAATTTAAATAATAAGGATTAGTTGTAATAATATCTAGCCATCCTCAGCCTTC